>NC_080572.1:290023261-290327107 GCF_030247185.1 Malaya genurostris
GAAAGTGGATTCTCTATTTTGGCCATGCTACTTTGGTGTGTTTGTGAAAATCAAATTAAAATCACAAAAATCGATAAAAAAAATATTCCTCACTGTTTTGGGGTTTATCTTTCCACGGAAATATTCTATCTTACGCAATTTTTTTTTACCGAGTTGCTAATCACTTATCTAGCTGTCCGAACTAAAAAAAAATATATGATAAAAAAACGGGCTAACATGTGCAATTGTTATCGGTGTGGCAAATTTAAAAATTATCTAACCATTATAAAAAGATAACGAATGAATCTTTCTTCATGTTTAATCTTCCATACAATTTATAGCCAGGGATCCGCGGCGCGTTGCTTGCTTGGACGTGGCAAGCATTAGATAGTCATGTGTGACTAGCCAAAGAGTATTTCAAATCGGTACAATACTCGCTGCTTTGCGATATGTGAAGTATTTCTACAGATTTTGAGGATTTTGTGTAGGAAAAAAGTTTTTCTATTCTTCAAATGCTGGGTTTCGCGTCATTCAAGAGACCATTCTAGCGTATCCAATCATTTTCGCACACCGTCGTTTACTGTTTCATGCCACGGCACAACTATACTTTCAGAGCCGAGATTAGTTTAGATTCACACTTTGCCTTCCGATTAAAATTGACCCTAACTGAATTGAAAAACGATTTTAGTACATTACTTTTTATGTCCTCGATCGAGTCGTGGCGCGTTCTCCGGAGTAGATATTCCAGTTTTGGAAATAGAAAAAAGTCACAGGGGGCCAAAGCTGGTGAATACGGTGGCTGAGCGATGACTTTCGTTTCATCATAAATTCCGTCACAATCATGCTAAAAAATACAGTTCTTTCGGTACAAGCTTGGCATCTACGCGTTTCATATCCAAAACATTGACGAAAATGTGCTGAATCTTTTAATAAAAGATGATAAGATCCTCTTCTATCTCTCTAATGCTAACACGACGATTTTCAAGCACAATTTCCTTCACTTTTTCGATGTTATCGTCGTTAACAGAGGTGGACAGACGAGCAGCATGAGGCAAATTTTCTACGAATTCACCGACCCTCACTGAATGCTTTATGCCACTCAAATAGCTGCGTTCCTGATAGAGTAGACTCCTCAAAACACTTCTGCAACATTTTTTATGATTCTAAAGCCGAAATTGCTTTGAAACACAAAATTTTAAGCAAACTAACTCATTTTTTTTTCATAGTAGAAATAGCCAGACAAATTGTTCGTGTCGTAAACAAACAGCTGCCAAACACACACAAATTGACATATTGCGTTCAAACTTAACAGACATGTCAAAGAAGGATGTGCAAACCTAGAAAACTTACCGGTTGGCTTTACGCGCGCAGTTTAAATAGACCTGACCGGCTCAATTTTAATCAGAAGGTATTCTAGAGCTTTTTGACAAAATTGTTCTCGTGAAATGCATCGTGCGTGCTTTGAAATATGTCGTTAGCTCTTTTACTGCGAGGAAGGTACGACAGAATTTGTAAAATCGTTTCAAAATTGCACATTTTGAAGGATATCTGAAATGATTCCGGAAATTTTGGACAGAGTCTCTAATTTTTCTACTATCATTAGGTTGATTCAATTGGTTCTCCGGTTCAGGAATCAGAACTAATTGGCTCAAGTGGCACGTTCCCTTATTTATTTGGAGATTTGCGTCTTGCCGTGGCTTCTTATCATTTTCCTGATGGAAAGGGAAGGATAAAATTAACATAGAAGGAAATTGTGATGTGGGAAAACAGCACACAACATAGAGAAACAAATCGTTCTGCATTCCCGAAAGGATGCTGAACGAGCTGCAGGTGCCAAAATGCACAGTTAACAAAACCTCCAACCCCCGAGAGGATTTTACTAAAGCGACATCATTCCGCATTTCCGGAAGAATGCAGAACGATTCGCAGTACGTATGAGCAGAAGTTAATTCGGCACCCCATAAGGGATACCAAACAATCTGATAAACTCTATTTAAGGTCAATACAGAAAGGATTCGTACACTCCAGGAAGAACGATGAACCTCTCAGACTATAGATCCTTATCGCATTGGATGAGAAATGATAGAATATCCTTTAATTTTAACTCCGCATACACAGACTCAACCATGTTTGGAGAACCAAAAACCCGGATACGTGGTTGCGTCAATGCGGAACAGTTACATATCATATGACATGAAGTACAGTAATCGCATTCACACAAATCACACGAATAATACTCAGCACGCTGAATAGTGGCTGTGTAATAACTGAGTTTGCAATGTCCAGTCAGAGTTCTGACCAGAACAATGCAGTTGACATTTTGACATATTCAGATTCAAATCTGGTAAAAATACTTTTTTCTGAGCGCAAGTTTGCAAGCTGCGCCAGTAGCTGACATGTTTAGAGGCAGCCCTAGAACAAATCCTGTGCTTTATCCAACTAGTTGACAGTGATAACTCACCCGAGATAGTTGTAGACTTATAAATTCCAGCATCCGAAATTTCAACGGCGGGTGAAATCCCAACTGCATCATTCATCTTATGATGTCCTGTCTCGTAGAATGAAGATGCAATTGTTATATCATCCCGCATTTGAAACTCCAAAAGCCTTTTGCTTTGCAGAACCAACACAGTGTTCAAATATATAAGAAAGATTATAAACAACGAAGTATTGTATGAGAGCAATTGAATAGAAATCAACGTGTTCAGCTCCACAGGAATTCATATAATATGAAGAATACGAAGCCATCGCTCGACGAAGATCGGTTATACGACAAATAAACCGAAAATAGACATATGTTCAGTCGTTTCCTTCAATTAGTCAGTCTAACTGTGTGTGACTTTTGAGCTCTGCCAGGAAAAAGGCCACAAATGTCTCGTTCACGACTGCCTTTCTTAAGCTCCTACATCTTGAATTGCGTTTAGTGGCCTTTTACGACAACGAACAGAAAACCAGTGAATCAATTCTTGATTGAAACATTTCCGCCGGATGCCACACGGCTTACCAATCTGGTTGACTTATACCATCGGGATAGATGGACCGTAGTCACAGTACACGGATATCTAGGCTGCTCAGAAAGAGAAGTTGACACTGAAGATCAATTTCTATAGGTGTAAACTATCATCGGAAATCAATAGTTTTCTAGCAATACTGACATGTAGCCAACTGATTGCCATAGGTGATGAACGATTCACATGGAAGCCTTGTGATCTGACCAAAATATTCAGAAGAAGGTATAACCTTTTTTATCGCATGCGTAAAAAACGTGTTTTGTCCGACGGATTTTACACGGTCTCTAGGCTGGTTCTATCCGGAGAAGGATAATAGGTACTATCAATCTCCTATTGAACCACAGCCCCTACTACATACTGCGACTCGATTCTTCGAATAAAATTATCGCTAGCATTTCGAATAGTATCATCGCTTGCATTTGAAAAAATTGACAAAGATTGTCGAAACTACCCATGCAGTATTAATCCGTGATGGCAAAAACAATGAAATAACTCCGTTCAGAAATGTGCGCATTCAATGAACTGCACCCCGCCGCGTCGAAAACGGACATCGTGCGGCATGTGGGGACGCCGGATACATATCTACGTATACGTTCCGGTATCTACAACTTCTTAGCACTATTACACAACAATCAGAGGTTCGAAATAAAGCCCGGTTTCGGGCGGCCGACGACCCTGAGGGAAAAGAAGCTCCAAAGGGAGCGGAAGAGGAAGACCGAGGGAAAAGTGTTTACATCTACATCGGAGGTCGATTAAAAAATACCTGGCGAACATGAACACACGTGTCAAGAAGCGGAAGTCGCGTCAACTAGTTTCGGAGCTACAAACAATGACGTAGCGGCAACGGTTGAATAAGATGGTCAACTCGATTTTCCCGGTGAAGTCAAAGCCGCTATTCTTTCACTTCGGACTGACCGTGAACGTGGGAATTTATAGTAAGAAACCCCTATCGGAAGTTTCGTCGTTCATCAAGAAATACCATTATGGCGAAGACGCTTGTTCTGGTCGGATCTGGCGTCGGCCCACTACTCGAGTCGATCGTTGGAGAAGATGGAGTACCTGTATATCGATGTGGTACCCAAATCGGAAAACCCGTCCTGCTGCGTCCCATCCCGAATTTCTGAGCAACCTGAAGAGTAAGATCTACTCCAACAATTTTGTTACGAAAACTGAGGAGGAATTAATAAACAATACAAAGAAAATATACTCAAAAACATGCCTACACGAGTTTATCGTCAGCCATGGCGAATGTTGCGGTTAACTGCCGGTAGGCCAAACGCAATTATCTGTCTTAGCTTTCTTTCTGTCACCATCTGAAAAAAGTTCTGTACGCTCGCAATAGCGTTGTCCGTGTTCCGATTAGGATCCCTAGCGGCTGGTCAACAGTGGCAGTCGATGACAATGGAAATCAGAAACGTAGCAACAATTTAGCCGAAAATAATCACTATCAAACCTGAATCTTTTTCGATTATTGTTTGATTTGTTATGATGTATGAGAAGGGATATATGTATAAGTGTGTTACTGAGGTTACTTGTCATTTAACAATAATTTTTCATAATGAATGTTATTCGTATTTAAGTATTCTGTTCTCTTTGATGCCGTTCTTGGCGGAGAATGTATAATGATTTGATTCGTTAGTGACGATGTACACGGAACAAGTTCTTTTTCTTTTTAATCGAAGCGTTATTGAATGTTGACAGCATTATTACATTTATTCAATTGTTACTAATGTACTTGCTTTATAGCGAGATGCATTTGCCCTGTAAGCAGTGCGTTTCAAGTTCTTGAATTGAAGGTCCAATGCGACACTGCTTGAAGTAAACGGCGATTGTATTTTTTCACCCCGTTATCTTTCCTTATTTAAACATATTCCTTATAAGAATGATAATCACGGTACAATCCACTCTAGCAGATAGCCAATCGTTTACAAAAAGAAAGTGGTTGGAAACTAAAATGCGTTTTTCCAAGGAAATTTTAGAACGCCAAAATGTTGATTCCATGTCCAAAATGACCGAGACTCAGATTCAGTGAACAAACACAGCCACAAGGCATTCTCATCCCACATTCTCAACTCCGTGAAGCTTCAGCAATACTGTAGTTGGTGTGTTGTTGGAATTTCAAGTAACGCAATCAATGAAAAGAAAAATACTTTCAAAGCCACTGAATACCGGTAATAGCGAAAACTATTCGATAACTCTGCATCGAACGTTGACACACAGTAAGAATATCAGATGACCGATATAGCTTAACCGTTCTAAGAAATTCGAAAACTTTTTTTAAATTGCTTATTTGTCCTATTACGAATCGCGTTCGCACTTCGATCCAAACTACCAGTGAAAGTTGTTTCTATTGCTATTTCTTCTTGATGAAAGATCTACAATGACTAACACTTTTGACATAATTTTGCCTTTGTTCCTGTGATTAAGACTGAAAAATATAAAAATGTTTTTGAATCCGGATTCTGAGATTCCATAAGCCATTTGAAACTTTGCGTATCAGTCGATGATGCACCTGTTTTAGGGCATTTAGTTTATAGTAAATGTTTTGTGCTATCCAAACAAATCTTATTGAATCATCCGTAATATTTTAGCTTTTTTATGAATTTATAATTTCTTACCTGAAATTCTCTCTCAATTCTAGGGCCTGCTGGACAAATTCTTGATCCCCAAAGCGAGTAATCCAGAAAGTAAGGTCTTTTACCTCAAAATGAAGGGAGATTACTACAGATACCTAGCCGAGGTAGCCACAGGAGAGACCCGCAACAGTAAGTATTACGGGTTTCGTTTCGGTTTCGATTCACTGGTACTGCGTGTGCGAGATTCGTGGTTCATTCGTCGACGTTTAACCGACGATCATACGCTCGATGTGGACGTCCAACATCGAAGACGAACACGCACTAATCTCGTCACTGTTGTTATTTGTATTTTTCATCGCGCGATTTCTTCCCCTCATTATAGCCGTAGTAGACGATTCCCAAGCCGCTTACCAGGATGCCTTTGAAATTAGTAAAGGCAAAATGCAGCCAACACACCCCATCCGATTGGGTCTCGCGCTCAATTTCTCAGTCTTCTATTACGAGATCCTAAACTCTCCAGACAAAGCCTGCCAGCTGGCGAAACAGGTCACTACTAGAATTATTTGTGTTTATCTCTAGTCTATCGTTTAACTTCATTCTTTCGGAAGTTGATTTTGTTTTTTTGTTCACTTCTTTTTCCGTACACTTTGCGGAGAAAGAAAAATTGTCGAAAATCAATAAAGTACACATATCGAGCACACACGACGCACTAGAAGGCAGGTAGCATCATCTTACAGTGATCAACAATCTTGAATCCACTCCCGAAGCCAATTAGATAGCTAGCTAGCTGTTTGCTGGAAGGTTTGCTTTCCCACACTCCACTTAGAATTTGACCGTCACAAAACAACCAGTGCTAACCCGAGAAAAAAAAACAGCAACTACGACCCTCTTTATATCATGTCTAGTTCTCTATCCCAATGTTCTTTATCTCTTTCTTTTCACATTTTTGTAGCTGTGGTTGAGGATTCGCAGAAATCGTACCAGGAAGCGTTCGATATTGCCAAGTCGAAAATGCAACCGACGCATCCGATTCGGTTAGGCCTCGCACTCAATTTTTCCGTGTTTTATTATGAAATTATTAACTCACCGGCACGGGCCTGTCATTTGGCTAAGCAGGTTATATACTACGACCTATTCTTCTTGTTTGTGTCCATTTTTTTTCTCTCTGTACATGACTATGTTATTACGAAATAATTGGCCTCACCAATGTCTCAAACACAATCAGATTCTTGTGAAGCAACCCATTCTAGAATCAACCAAATATTCTGTATGTCCTTAACATAATTAACAACTCATATAACCATTTTCTGATCAATCCACAAATTGGAAACGTCTGTAGTAACACCCAACCAATTGTAACGTGTGTTGTTAATAACTATTGCTTATTGTACAACTAATATTCAGTGCACGACAAACACGGTCCACAACAGTTGTTCAGTTGAAATTAACCGTCCCTGCAGTCGGAAGCCGCAGGCGACAAATCTGTATTTTGTCCCAAACTAACTAACATCCAGCCAACCCCTCGAACTCGAACTCCATCCGGTGAGCCTGTCCAGATGTGAAATTTCTTTGTGTAATCCCGTACTTCCCAACAAACAACCACCAAAACCCGTACTAACGTAAAACGATACCCAACAAGGAATGCTGCCGATGTGCTAGTTAGAGAAGTTAGAACTTATACCGAAGTGATGCTCTTTCGAATTGTGACATGTTGTGTATTTTATTTATTTTGATAATTTTTCTCATTAGTTGTTCTTTTGTTGTTTTTTTTTCTTCTTAGTATTACAATAGTTTTTAATTAGCTTTCTTATTCGGTATTAACGCGAGCAACTGTGCTCTTTTCAAATCGTTGATGATAATTTTGTTTTTTTTTTGTTTCTCCCCTTTCTCTTTACAACGAATTACGAAACCAACCATCGGTGAACGGTGCAGGCGTTCGATGACGCGATTGCGGAACTGGACACACTGAACGAGGATTCCTACAAAGACTCCACCCTGATCATGCAATTGCTGAGGGATAACCTCACCCTGTGGACCTCGGACACCCAAGGCGATGGCGATGAACCACAGGAAGGTGGCGATAATTAACCAAACTAAAATTAAAGAAACAAAAAAACACACACACTTAAATATAATAGAAATTCCTTTTGACTAATTAATTAAAAAAAAACAAAAAGAAAAACAAGACAAAGAGAGAGAAGAAAACAAATGCAGAAATCATTTCTTTAAGAAATTGCTACACACACTCACAGACTTTCTTTGTGGAGAGATCTCTCAGAAACAAGAGACAGAGAGAAAGAGAAAAACAAAAATACATGTTTGTATGTATGTTCTATTTATCTCCCCCTTCCTGATGAATCGTTTCCATTTGGGAAACATCCGAAAAGTTGAAGCTTCGTTAGTACAGTTTCACTTCACAAGGACAATTGTTGATTTTTGTTTAGTTTATCTGACATAATACAGGCCGCAAAATAGTGTTCATCGCTTTTATGGTATTTTATGTAGTCATAAACTGAAGTCGGATATCACATCAGAATACTTTTCGTTTTTAATAAATCTCATTCGAGACACAAAGCAGAACTTTGGTCAGACGTTTTTTTTTATTCTCTCGCACAAACTGCTTCTACGCATCTTACAATGCGAGCCCAGTTTGAGTAGATTCTTTCATTTGGTTGGTTTTGTAGTATTAAAATTTTTCGGCTATTACAATGTTTACTCAGAACACAACATAAACCGAATTGTATTATTCTATGCCTCTGTGTCCTCTATACGAAGAATATACTAAAAAAAAATCAAAAGAGAAGGAAATCGCACTTCTGTAAATGTGTAAACATCCCGATTGAAATTTTTGTGATTCACTCTGGAATGCAATCGGGCGCCCGAATTTTTTTTGGAAGGGCGCCAGTGCCATTCCGCGTATACAATTTCCAACACTTTTTACCAACATAAAAAAAATTTGTTAACTGTAATGGCAAAGAATGTAACCAGCAAAGTCTTTCTAAGCATTCAACATAGAAACAATCGAAAACGGAAAAAAAAACAACTAACGTGTCGTTTACCGAGAACAAAGCGACCCAAAAACACGAAAGGAACACGAACATCGTTCTGCGGAAAAACAAATAAACAACATCATATGGAAATTATTACTCTAAAAATGCAAAAACAACAGCAGTAGAAGAACAAGAAGAAGAAAAAACGCGCATAATGTAAGAAAGTTTTTATCAAAAGGCAGAAAAAATTAAAAAAATATCCAACCTTTTTAAAGAGGAGCCTGGCTGCGCATACGCTAGCAAAACACACATTCTGTGAAGAAATGTAACAAGGAATATTTTTTAACTTATGGCGTTCTCACAAGAAACAACACACTCACGATTTTTCATGTATTATAACAGCAGCCAAGTTTGGTGAAAACAAAACAGCTAAATAAAACAAGAACAACATTAACTGTTCGATAACTGGAAACAAAAAAAAACATTTTGCTTGTCATCTCAAAATTGAGTTTTCCTTCGTTCCCCCGTTCTCGCAGGGCTGCTTCCTTCGTTCTCCGTTCGGTGATCGAAAATGACAGAAAAAAAGAACCTCACGTATATGTTCCCAAAAACAAGAAAACCCGCACGCTGCTTCCCCGGGGAGCTGCCTGTGGCCCTAGCGCGACGCACCACCCGTCACTGCTGGGAAAGAAAAAGGTTTCTTCTCGTGATCTTTACGTAAGAAAAAAAAACGTGTTTTCCCCGATCTGAGTGTAATATTGGGTGTGGTATTTATATAGAATAAGACAGGATACTGCGACAAACAACAACAACAACACCCGGGAAACGTACCGTACGTTAAATTGGCATTTATCATACCATAAAAATTCCGGCTTACATTGGTTTCCGGTTTTGATTCATTTGTTCGCACACTCAATCAGCGAACGGGCGACACTCGGATCCTTACGTTGAGTTGAACATTCAAGACAAATCTCGCTGATTGGTGCTAAAACACAATATTAGATATGCGAAATATGTACCGTCGAGTAGAGTCGAAATGTAAAACGATTTATTGTTCCTAGATTTTGAACTGCTTGGATCCATAGAATCAATGATTAGCATATTCAAAGGGCAGCTTGAAAAAAAATTTAGTTACGATTTTTATGTCATTTCGTTAGGTTTCAGTTTTTTATTTCTTAGAAAACGACAGCCCAGCAGTCTGTCGTGTGAATATTCTTAGGCCGCGAAATCACGTCTCTGCACTTTCATTTCCTTTCCTATTACTTTTACTCACCGAGAAAGAAAAAAAAACACTAGACAGAACGCTGACAACCCTTATATTTACAATCAGTGCTATCGGCTGCGGTAGCGTTCAGCTAAAAGTGCTATGTTATTTTAATTTATTGATTGCCTCAAAACGCAAAACGTTTCAACTATCGAAGCGACAAGACGACGGCTTGAAACATCAACAGCTCCAAAGCTTCCAAGCTTCACTGAAAACATTTAAGAAAAAAAAACAATCGCAGTAAATGTAATGAGAATAACAGAAAATAAATGAGAAAGAAGAGAATCAAGAAAAAAAATTACTCATCTTCGTTTTTCGGTAATATCGCTGTTTCCATTCATTGGTTGTACCATATTAAGCAAAAGAGGTATTGTATTTAAAACGATTAAACATCTCTAAACTGAGAATAAAACCTTCAATAAAGAGACAAAAAACCGACCACTGTGTTTCTTGTTGAGGTTCACGTGTCGGGACGAAAGGTAAGTAAGTACGTAGCTATTGTTTTAGATCGAAAGAATTTACAGATGGCTCTGTTCCGTCGAACGATAGAAAATTGGGTACAATCTGCGGGTTACGACTAAAATTAGTTCCCCACCGACCGTACACAGTGTACATGTACGGTGTTCAGTTCATATGAAAAGTTTTCTGGGACGGATTTCATCGTAGAATAGGTCAGAAGAAAAAAATAGCAGATCAAAGAAATATCGAATGCTTGACCTACGGTGCTAAACTAGGTATGTTTTTGAAAGCTTTCTCTTCAGTTTTCTCGACAAAATCGTTGGAGTAGATCTTACACTTCAGGTTGGCCCAAAAATTCTCGATGGGACGCAGCTGGGGGACGTTGGGCGGGTTCGCCGACTTGGGTATCACATCGATATTCAACCGCTCCATCCTCTCCAACGATCGGCTCGAGTAGTGGGCCGACGCCAGATCCGGCCAGAACACTGCGTCTTCGCCCTCGTGGCATTTCTTAATGAGCGACGCAACGTCCAGCAGGCATTTCGTACTAGAAAATTTCCCCATTCACGGCCATCCCGGAGTGAAAGAAAAGCGGCTTTGACATCCCCTTCTCACTGAAAAAATGTGTGAAATGAACTTCACCTCGATGCTCATTTCCTTCGTGGGGGAAGTAAAATGCGAAGTGTCCTGACAGTCGTTTCCATCCAGGCAAAAACATCATATTAACAAAATATCCAGCTCTCGCATTTCTTGAACAAATCATTGGCAACATCCTCTTTTGCGAACATGACGACCTCAGGCGAGTCCGCATCGAATCTCGAACATAGAAGTGGAGAAACGTCCATACAATTGACATGATATGTTAAATGTGATACCGTGCGATTAGAGTGCCTATAACCAGAGTGATGACTTCTCATTCGTAATGTTGGCAACAATTCAAAACATTCCATTAGCTTTACATTGTAATTGACAGTTCGTTTGCTCGTTTGGAACTGGAAGCTGTCATTCCAAACGAACAGCTGTCGTCACTCTGATTATAGTCACTCTACGTGCGATGGCGTTGCTGAACTAAAGATTGATTTCGCTTCAAGCTGACAGGGTCGGCATCCAGGGTAAGATAAGTCTCGTCGTCCATCGTGATCGCGATTCGCCGGGAAATCTTATTCAGTCGCTGCCGCTGCGTCATTACCTGCAGATCCGAAACCAGTAGACGCGACTTCCGCTTCTTGGCATGTATGTTCATATTCGTCAGGTACTTTTGCACTGTTTGGCCGATTACACCGACCTTCCGTCCAAGGGCGCGCAACCAGACACGTATCCAGAGGGGGGGCCCTGGCCACTCCCGAAATCAGAAACAGAAACAAAAAAAAAAATGATACGAAGCGAATAGTGTCAAAACTAAATAAAATGAAAAAATAAACGACAAAAATAATAAGACACTTAATTGTTCTGGATGACTGGAAAATGCAAGTGCGCGAGCTTACCATAGTTGAGCGAGATTCTGCAAATTCAAAAGATATCCTGCCGCTGGACCTCGCACATAATTATTTAGGACTAAAAAGACGAGCGCAAGTGCACTTCGAGTACAGGTTTGGCTGAATCCATTATTATACACCAGAGAAATAAAAGATTACCCGACAATGGACTGAAGTCGTCGCGGCATGAGTGCCTGGAAGGGATACTCAATGGGTCGGAAAGATCATGATGCCGGTTTTCTGGGATTGTCATAGTATACTTTTAGAGTACTAAATTGATTAAAGACCGAAATCGCTGTGAAAGGGCCTGACATGAAGCACATGAGCATCGCTACCATAGTTAAAACCATCGGTTTAATGCTCCAATTACTTGCTCCTTGTTCACCTGATTTGGCCTCCTCGAACTGTTATCTGTTCCCAAACCTCACATTTCCGAGAAATCAATTTGAGTTTCGTTTTGGAACATCCGAGCGCTATTTCCGAAACCTGTATAGCTAAAGTAAGTTTGTATGGCCATCAACTAATATGACCTACAAATTTAGAAGATGCTTTCCGTTCTCCACAAATCGGTAAGGGATCTATCTCGGACCACTTCTCAAAATCCATCGCAAGTCTTGTGGATTTTCGTGCTCTAGAAATGGACATTTAGAAGGTCTTAAACATGTGGGATTGAAATGGCATGACAGTAAACGTTAAGAAATGTAATACAATAACCTTCACTCGGACATAGTCAAAAAAATTATTTTAATACCTTATTATGATAGTTCCAGTGTAAAAGTTTAGGGTGTCTGTTAAAAAGGCGCATTTTTTTAATCTGGGCCCCTCCCGAAACCGAATCCTGGGTACGAGCCTGAACGCAGCGATGTAGTCACTTTTCCCACGGTCTTCCTCTTCAGTTTCCTTTAGAGCTGCTTGGCCTCAGGGTCGTCGGCCATCCGGAAGCTGGCATTCTTTCGATGCTCTGATTATTGTCTAATAGTACCAAGGAGTTGTAGATGTCGGTACGGGCGTGCCGTTCTTTGAACGCGCAGTCTTCTGAACGGAGTTGGAATTAGAAAATATTGTTTCTGGTAAATAAAAATATGTGTTCGAATGCTTCTGTTTATCGCCCTAACATTTTGCACTACGATTAATAAGTGTATTTGCAGTCTCAATCTCACCCTTTGCGTTCTCAGTCTCTGGGATATAAATAATTCGTCAAAACGGAAGTTGCGGAAGCGTTCTATAAACAGAGGGAACTGCTCACGAGTTCTATTTGAACGGTGTGCGTATATTCGTATTGTCCCGGGTTGGCGGTTCAATGCATAGGACTTAGTGTCAGTAGGATCCATAGTACTAGCCATGCAATGATTCTGTACGCTAAGAATCGGCTGCGAAGTCTGTTGAAACAGAAAGGCCAAATTCCACGAAAGGAATGTAATGCCAAGACTTTGTTTTGCGTATATTCGTACTACTGTTTATTTCTCTCTCCGTTCGCCTGATGTGTTGGCCAGAACTGCCAACTTCAACTCTGTTTCAAATAAAAACAATTAATTTCCATCTGTGATGGATATATTCGAAAAAAAAGTGTGTATGAAGTAAAATAAATAGAAAGGAAAGGCTTTCAATTCATCAGAACATCTTAGAAACAGCATTCGAATCGTCTGGAACTGTGGCTCAGACTCTGTGTAGAAAACAATAGAAATATGGGTGAATATCGTACCCAACGTTGTCAGGTATACGCGAGCAGAGCTTAAAATTGTCACACATTGTCAATGAAAGAAACCATTCCAACAACCTCATTTTCAATATTTTACTATTTCATTCGTAAATGACCGACACCAGAACAAACGAAGAGAGACGAAGCATTTTCGACAACAACACTGACTGACGATACTGACAACATTTTCTCTACCACCCTGCAGTTATATTAATTTCAACAATTTGTACTTACTTATGTCAATTTCAACCAATCACGAGCTGGTCCAAAACTGGCTCTCGAAGTGGATTAAAAATTGTCAGGTGCTGTCCTAGATACAAACCACCGTCAACTGTCAAATGACGTTCATTCAGCGCATTTTGTGAGGTAATGTTCATGTAAAAACAAATTTTCCTTTGTTCACTTTATCTTTCGATTACTACAGAGCGATTTAAAGATTTTCGTTATTTTCGTTTTATTTCAGTTTCGATGTGTTTTTCCTTTGGATGTGATGTGTTTTGCTATTGAATCGAACTACATGTGTTAAACACTTCATTTTCTAGTGGGAATGAATACAGCACAAATGTATGTGCAAAACACTTGATTCGGTCAACTGTGTTTCAATTGAAATCTATGTGGAAAACAATATGACATTCATATGAAATTCGTATAGAAACTAAAGATAACGATATATCTTATCGTTTTGATGTGCGTTTCAGGTAAATGTAGCATGTTTTCCTCTAGATATCAACATTTTTCACACTTATTTTATGAGTGAAGTGAATATTTTCATGAATTCCATGTGTTCTACATCCCGCACGGCCTTTTGGCTACCTGGGTAGCCATGGGCACCAGAGGGCTACCAAACTTGTTTCAGTGACGTCTGTCAAATCCAATTTGGCCAAACATATCTTAGTTATTATTTTTACGTTTCGTCTTTGACTCATCAGTGCAGAGCAGTTCAAATTGAACTGCTTAGTGCTAAACTCGGCAGTTCAATTTGAACCGCTAAGCAGACGTAAAGTTTCTGCTACTTACAGAACACTTTTTGTTTTGCAACGAAGTGCAATGTCTTTTCTGACGTGCCGAACGAAAACGTGTTTTCGACTATTTCTGGCCGATGCAGGTATGGTCATTTAGGGGTTAGCCAAATTTTGTGCTAGGGCACATAACCGTTTTCATTATTTTTACGTTTCGTCTTTGACTCATCAGTGCAGAGCAGTTCAAATTGAACTGCTTAGTGCTAAACTCGGCATCGGCCAGAAATAGTCGAAAACACGTTTTCGTTCGGCACGTCAGAAAAGACATTGCACTTCGTTGCAAAACAAAAAGTGTTCTGTAAGTAGCAGAAACTTTACGTCTGCTTAGCGGTTCAAATTGAACTGCCGAGTTTAGCACTAAGCAGTTCAATTTGAACTGCTCTGCACTGATGAGTCAAAGACGAAACGTAAAAATAATGAAAACGGTTATGTGCCCTAGCACAAAATTTGGCTAACCCCTAAATGATATCTTAGTTAGCCGAGCGTTTTCATCTTCTCACCTTCGCTGAAAATGTCAAAGATTTCAATGTGGAAAAATCCTGGTGGATACGGTTGTATATCTGGCAGCGGTGAGGCAGTCGGTCACCAGAATGTCTGCCAGCCATAGTTTTCCAGCTGGCAGCGTTTAGTCAGCCAGCTGGCAGCCATGCGTATGCGCCCAGTGAAATCTGTCGACCCACATCGGTCCGATCATCGGCCCGATTATCGGACCGATTCAGCACGATATGGACCCGATCGTAGCGCTTCGATCGGGTCGTCATCGGACGATTTTGCACCATTTGCATCAACCGCGTCAACATTCGAACAAGCGAAACGCATCGATATATCAGACCGACATCGGCCCGATATCGCACTATAGAACATCGTGCGATCGTCGGGCTCTTTTATTTTGTATTTTCTTCTTATTTTTACTTAGGATTTCTTGGATTTAATCGAAAGAAAAATAGTCGTTAACCTTGATGTTTTAATTTATAACTAATAAATCTATATTATGTTGAATATAATGCATCGAAATAACAAATCGTAGTTCAATTATCCACAATACCTATTTATCCAATCCATTCAAGTGTGAGGGTCGTTTGTCGGAAAAAATCTCATTATTCCGCTTCAGTTGCAGCCGTATACCGCTGTGCGTATATTAATTGAAATTATTTGTCTATTGCCAGTTGTTATTGCGTCGGATGAGATGTGGTTGTTTGGAGCACCTATTGCAGATTCCGGCGGGATTTTCATGTCGTCATGATCGGCTCTGCAATAAAAGGAATGATATAGAATGTAAATAATCCAACGTTGAGGAAACGTTCTCAAACGATCAGATTGAATCAATTGCAAGCGAAGAAAACAGTTTCGTAACGAGAAAAAATTTTATCTTCTGTTGTATGTCGCACTCTTATTTCTGCTTTCGTATAGCGGACTATAACTTGATTTACGGTGATAAATTAATCTACGAAGTAATATCTCGATTATTAAGAAAAAAAACTAATTCTGCTATGAAATATTATGTCACTTCAATCGTATTACAAATTCTCTTCTAACATTTTTGACATAACTAATGAGCGAGATAAAAGATTTCGGACAGAGAAACATAAAAATAAATCTTTCTTCTCTTTTGTTCTAATGATACACAATGCAAACGTCAAACTTTTCAAACGCAAATGCAACTCGCCCGCCCGATTCGCACGACGGGCGAATTCACTGGGCGGGTTCGCCTTCACCTTTCCATCGGTATGACAAACGGCTGGCAGCCACGTCTACCTCAGAAATCCTTGTGGATACCAGAGATGCCATTTATACAGATTTATCTGTATTATACAGATTTTTACATACGCATACAGATTTAATACAGAGTACAGATTTTATACAGATTTTCTAAATTTTATACATATTTATACAGATGTCACAAAAAGTAAGAAAGAACAAATTTAACTTTTCTGCCTGAGCTATCTTTAAGTATTTGATTCCAGAGACGATATAAAAGTCTATCAATCAACGGACAAATCACAAATTAATATAAAAATCTGTGAAATCCATTTATATTATAATTTGAAACCAATTTGAACTGATATTCAATTTTTTTCAATGACTGAGTGAAAACATATATTGGAGAAGCCAAATGAATGAAAAACTAACAGAAAAGATGATTTTTTGGAAAAAGATACAACCACAATCTATTGGAATAACATCTTTTATCATCATTTTGTTGTAAGAATTTCATTTTATTAGTGAATACAGATTAATACAGATTTTTTATACAAAGAATACAGATTTTATATGAAAATATCTGGCATCTCTGGTGGATACGGTTGTATCGTTTAAGGTGTATGTCTGGTAACGGCGAGACAGCCGGATAACAGATTGGCTGCCAGCCATATTGTGCCCGCTGGCAGCCAGCCGTCTGACAGCCAAGCCAATGCGGGATGTAGTGATAGTTCAAATGCTTTACACATGATGCTAGTGTGCAAATTATTTTCAGTGTAGTTTCTCGCAAATCGCTGACACTCCTACAAACTCTAGAGAAATCTCGGATCATTGTCCCAGCGAGATAAGTTTTAAGCATAAACCGTAAACTTATTAAGCAACACAGCCGGAATTCATTCGTTAGAACGTCGTTGTGTGATATTCGTTAGTTTGAGCCACTGCAATGTCAAAACCCAAGCAAACAAAAGTTTCACAATTATTATCTTGATTTAATTTACTTCAAAAGCGTTATGGGTCCGTTCGTTCGTTCGCTTTCTTTCGGTTTCCTCACAACGGTCAAAACCCCTTTCAACATTTTAAGATTCTTATAGAATCACATCTTCCAGGACCGTGCGTAGGGGGAATGTTTCAACACCACCCGCATACGCATGGCTGACTAAACGCTGCCAGTTGGAAAAATATGGTTGGGAGACATTCTGGTGACCGACTGCCTCATCGCTGCCAGATATACAACTCAAACGATACAACCGTATCCACCAGGATTTTTCCAAATTGAAATCATTGACATTTTCAGCGAAGGTGAGAAGATGAAAACGCTCGGCTAACATAGATACAGGCGACTTTGTTTTGTCAAATTGGATTTGACAACCGTCACTGAATCAATTTTGGTTGCCGTCTGGTGGCCATGGCTGCCCAGGTAGCCAAAACGCTATGCGGGCAAGTTCTATGAACAATTAAGTACTTATTATTTAAAAGTGCAAATAACTAGACAATTCATAACTCGTTCTCAGATTTTGTTTTACAGTTTCATTTTTGTGGATGACGCACTTTTTTTTTAAATTTTTGCGCCTTCCCAACCCACATTATTTTGTAGCTTCGTTAGTTATCAAGCATTATGAACAATTCTTTTCTTTTTATTCAATCTATATTTGTGTGCATAAATACTTCTTAATATTAGAAGCAGAAAAATCAAGTTTATTCAAAACAATTAAACGACTAGTTTCCTATAAAATCCAAATATTAGTAGCCTAAAACCAGAATCGGTTGTTTTAATCCAGAGTGTTATAGATTGGAACTAGAAATCGGCAGTTTTAAACCCTCGTACTACCATTCATGGTTGCACTCAAGGAAGAAACAGTGACGCAAAAGTTGATTGGTTGACATCAGAGATAGATAGGAAAACACATTTAAACGTACTGTATTTCTCAGATTTCATTGTAAACCGGTTATATCAACTGCAGTGAAAGTTTTGTGAAAGACTACGCGAAGAACAGCTAAGGAAACTGATATTTCGATGTCGATATGTGAAGAGGATATTATAGCACTTTTAAAAAAATAACTCATTTTTGACGAATTGAATATTGGGTTTCCCTTCTACAAGTGGATATGAATTTATCTATCGAGCCAACTAATAAAATATGTTTTCTCTTACAGAAAGACCAATCGAACTATAAACTCCTTTTAAAAATGTCATTACCGACTTATGGCTGTGCGCCGCGCATTTCACATGTGCATGAGAATATGCAATCATAATTAAAGCGCTGCTACCACGAAACACGTGATAAACAGCACGCGGTATTGAAGCTTTGCGAGAGCGTTTTGGTTGTTTTTCGTCTGTTTGCTCTCCTTCACATTTCTCTTGCTCAAAAGTATGAAAACATGCTCTCTCCCACGTGCTGATTCACCGGTCTCGTGAGTCATCCCGCAGCGATTTATTTCCACTGATGGCATCAGCCGGATGGGATTTTGGCAGTATGTTTCGTCATAATGATGCAAAATTCGGTGGACCGTAGGGCATAATGCGAATAATTGAATCTTAGCATTTAATATTTCTTTTTCGATCGTGTAGTTTTTATAGAAATCGATATGCAAGTGCAGTTTGTTTACAAACATTTTGCTCTGCATCCTCCAAAATGAGTCTATAACGAGAATGAGAGTCCACCTGAGAAGCTTTTTGTTAACGTCAAAAAAGCTCCCGCATGTGGCATTTGGTCATCGTAAGCGACACCATCGCGAATGCCCACTGAGTTTCGTACTGTATGAGCAGACCATTTTTAATCTGAATTCATCGTGAGCAAATTTTTCTGATTTTAATTATTTAAACATACACTTTAGAGTTATTAATCCAGTTGTGTTATTAATTAGAATTTTTGTAACTAATGAAACACCCAAAACACACCAGATAGGGAACAAACACGAACAATCTAAAAAATGTTACCATTTTCCAGCCGGTGCCTCAACCATATGGCAGCAGTTTGAGAGGAGCTTTCCTTAAAGTCACCTTGAGATGTCATTCTGGGTAACCTTTGGGCGAAAAAAAGACTCCGCACGGTAGTTATAACTCCAGATTGTCCCACCAACTGTATCGCAGTCTTTCGCTAGATATCTGCTGGATAAAATCGAACAGTAGGAGTCAGCTGTTAGGTCGATCGTGTCTCGAACTCGGCACAGTGCGGTTACAAGTTTTGGGACGAGCTCTTCGCCTATCGTTGCACAGGATCGCTATTCTAAGCGCTACTAGGATCAGTGTGATTAGTCTGTTATAGCATCGCCGACGGTGAGCAAGTGCATATCTCGGGTTCATTCGAAACAGCAGCGGACGCTCGTTTGGTTCGGATTAATTTGCGAATAAAAGTGTTGTGTTCGAGAGAAGCAGCAGAAGATTACAGTGATTGAGTGTGCTAAGAAATAGTGAAAGCAATAGTCGATACTTGATTGCAACGCGATGAGTTCTAAATCAGGTCCTGTCCAACGGTATATCCAACATGGAGCGCACAAGGGCAAGGGTATTGCCGTCTTCACCAGTGGTGGCGATTCCCAGGGCATGAACGCAGCCGTCCGTGCCGTTGTCCGTATGGGCATTTATGTGGGATGTAAGGTAAGGCAATCTCATCCATTACAGATACCGAATGTTCTAAAAATATACCTTTTCGAACGCGCAAAAAAAAGTAGGGTCGACCAGATTCAAGAATCAAGCTAAGACGAATACTTTTCAATGGCTATCAATAAATTGTTGCGACCATGGCAGTCAATTGCAATGGTAGGTCAGCTAAAACTAAATGCTTCATGCTTTCACTCAAGGGCGAGGAAAAAGGAAATAACAATAGTTACGATAGGGTGTATGACATTCAACTGCGGCCATGCGTATTGCAAACGAGTATTGATCTGTTGAATGTCTGCTGAAAACTGACGGAAATTTTGCCCTGTCAATAATAGGCTGCAGCATCACAGCTAGGTGGCCTAACGGCATCAGTGTGATGCGTGGTCAGTTTTCCACAAAAATGGAACCTGCTCAAAACGCACACGTTTAGACAGTGAATGACCATATTTTACTCTTCGTCAGAGAGCATGAAGAACGAAGAAAGGTCACGCGACTTCGAGTTCGGCGAGCATCCTGGTGATGAGTTTTCAAAAATATATTTTTTCTCCTTGACCCGAAATTGCAGCAGATCTAGCAGATAACAATTTTAATAGTTAGGGTGCCTTGGAATCGGAAGGAATTTTTCCCACCAAAGCTACATGAAAAAGGCGACGAAACACTCATTCAATTATTTAAATTGAAGTGATGGACGTGACACCGAGAAAGCATCGAATGAGAGCGCGAACTTTGTGAATTTTTATTAGCACCCCGACATAAGCATTTCGATCATTTTTATGAAGACATTGGATCTGGCTTGTGACCGGTTGGGAAGCATCGCATTCGACTTCGAAATATCGAAACCAATGAAACACATTTATTTTCCTATAGCTATTACCCTGTGTTAATTGGTGAATGCAAATGCTATGGAAATGCAACAGTAGGCTGCGAAAAAATTGTTACCAAAGTGTTGTTGCTCGTCTAGAATTTTCGCATAGTCCAATATCTCATTATTCGACCGACTACAGCGTTTTTGCCGATTTCTCAGTCCAAAATCAACGGATTGTTATGTAAACGGAGCTAATACTTTCACTGCAGCCATAAAAAACTAATGTCACAGATAAATAAGCGTGATGAAAGTGCAATCTTTCTGTTACAATGAGCCACGCGAAAATTCTCCTGATTAATGCAGCGTTGTTTTTTTTCATAACGACCAAAAAGTTTGTCAACTTTCACTTTGTAGAAGAACCGTTCATTTAATGCTTGTTTATTCATTTACGGCGTTATCTGATTCCATCGCCAATTGTTCATGGCCTACTTTGATTCTGTACACTAAGAATCGGCTGCGAAGTCTGTTGAAACAGAAGGTCAAATTCCACTACAGGAATGTAATACCAAGGCTTTTTTTGTCGAAAATACCAAAAGTCCAGGTCGCACCGTTTCGGATATACAATGCATTTTTATGTCAGTTTTTTATCTTGTTTCGAGATATTTTTCTATACATATTTTGTATGGAATAATTATAGAAAATATAAAATCATATATATATTTGTTGAAGGTAGGGCAGAGGTTTATTCTTATACAATACTTTACCTCTTTTTACCTAAAATAAAACCTTGCATTGAAGCGACATAAGCAAATTATGCTGTATTTACAATACTCATAGGAAAAAATACTCCTGATATTAGAAAAAAAATCTAAGTGGAACACGATGTAACTTTTTTTTAAGCCTTTTCATAGTTAGTTTTAATTATTGAAGATTTGGAAAATAACCGATTTACGATGAAATATTGTAAAAGTACATAGCTTCACCCCAAAAAGCTGGCTTTTTCTAGTATGGCTCATTGTCAAAAAGTAAACTTAATAAAAATCGCAACGATTTGCTTAAGTCACGTATTCAAACATGAGCATGTCGTGTTCCCGCGCGTCTCGACTGGTAGTTCCCTTCGCGGTCTGTCGTATATAATTACACGCTTGTACGTATTTAGAAGAACTTATGTACTTTTGGCTGGAAATCGGTTAGAGATATCTTTCATATATTTGCATACTAACGTTTTTTACAATATATAGCATGTATAGCAATGATCTAGAGGGTACAGTGGTTCAAATAGTGCTTAGTATGCGTTCACAAAGTTTTACAACAATGAAAAAAAAAGATTTTGAAAAACGTTTATTTTTCGCATAAAATTTGTTTGATGTTCTGATAGTAACGTCGAATCAACGTGGTGTATTTGGAAAAGTTACTTATTTGAAGGTTATCTAAAACTTTTTAGTAGATACTCAGGTAATAAAGAAAGATTGTACGTAGATAAATTCAGAAAACTCTTATTAAAAGAAGCGAATGTATCTCAAAAAATACATTTTTTAACATTATGTCTAGCTTCAGCAAAAACACTAGAAATGTTTGTTTCTTCAGAAATATATAGAATCTGTATTGATAAATAAAACTCAATAGTTGGATCAAAATATTTTATAATTGAGTAGATATAACTATGAAAAGTATATTTTTGCATTGGTCATATGGAAACTATTTAGCTTCTTCACATAGGGTTAGGTCATCGAATATCCGCAACTAGAAGGAATTTACTATGTTTGTTAAATATCAAGTTGTTTACTTGTTCCATCAATGTTGGAATCTTTTCTTTTATACCGGAGCTTTCTAATGACATCAGTGTCAATCAATTATCAAAGCAAGAAATATTCACTGCACTGGAAACCCTCAACGCAGCAAAGGGACCTGGACCTGACGGAATAGCACCAATATTTTTGAAACAATTAGCTTTGAAACAATTACTACTCAAAATCAGACATACGTAATAACCGAGGAATTGCCATTTTCTCGTGCATTCCAAAATTGTTTGAAAAAATTATCAATGGAAAAATATTTTAACAAGTAAAAAATTACATAACTACGTCAACAAATATCTTGGCATTCATTACATTCTCTTTGGAAGCTATGAACAATGCAAATTATGTAGAAACTCTATACTAACTTCAGCAAAGCTTTCGACAGAATTGACATGCCATTATTACTATTCAAAATTAAAAAATATGACATTGAACAAAAACTTTTGGAATGGCTTGAATCATATCTCACAAAACGTAAACAAATTGTACTCTATCACAACACATACTCCAAACCAATAAATGCCACTTCAGGTATTCCCCAAGGTTCACATTTAGGCGCTCTTCTTTTTGTTTTTTACAAAAAATTTCCTCCTTACTCAAACATCTAAAAGTACTTGTATATGCGGACGACATGAAGCTCTTAATGGAAATAAAAAATGCTGTGGATGCTGAAGTATTCCAATATGAAATTAACGTATTCAACATTTGGTGCAATAAAAGCTTACTTCAACTAAACGTTAAGAAATGTAGTTCAATAACGTTTAGTAGAAAAATCATATCTCCTTCTATTAACATATATTTAGGAAACCAACCTGTAGTTGCGTAGTGTAGTTTATCTGTTTTTGTTATCGTGAAGCTTTTCCACAGTAAACATTTTTTGAAAAATAGATATTTTTGCGTATGATATATCATACGCTAGGACATAATGGCTTAATAAAACTTGGCACATGATTTTCTAACAAAAGGGGGATGTATTTTTGCATGCACTTCCTGATCTGAAACTTAGAAATATTTCCAATCGAATGGTGAAATAATATTAATAATTGATACAAAATTGACTAGGCTGTAAGTGTTCAAAACCTCACCACATTTCTCCGTGTATTTTTCCTTGATATTCTTATTTGCACCCATATAGAAAACAAAGATGTGTTCCACATCAAAACAAAAATTAAAAAAAAACATTCTTAATCCACCTAGTGGTGTGATAATGCCTTTCTCTTGCCATTTCAAAAGTATCATTTAAACATTTGTAAGGTTCTGTCCTCGGCTTATCGAATAGCTTTGAAACGAGTTTAAGTCGTTCAAAATCGATTGATTGAAAGCATCTCCAAGAAATTATGGTGCATTGAAAAACACTGGAACTTGTCGGTTACGTCACATATAAGATTACCTATCTTGAACCGTGTTAGCCATAACCCTTCCAAATTTAATTAACATTGTTAGCTTTCCAATAAGCCTAAGCTTTTCAGAATTCGTTGAGTCATTTTCGAGAAAATTCAGCCGATGAAAAAATGTGCGATTAGTTGGTTACGTCACTTATACTATTATATCTTAACAACCGGAAGTAACAACCATTTGATTTTCCAACTTGATCCATAATTCAACAGTTGCTTTCAAATGTGCCTAGATGTGTTGAAATTGGTTCAGCCATCTATAAGAAAGTTGAACGGTAAAAAACATTACAGGGTTGTGTACGAGGCACGACCGATCATAATGTCATTCAAAATGCAAACGTCTTTAATCAACAGATTTAAATTTGGAAAATAGACAAATAGTTGTGAAACACCATTATTCGCCATTTTCAATTCTCGGTTAATTTTTCAAAAGGGCGTATAAGCGAGTGACAGTTTCTCTTTATTTACTTTCTCTTCTATCAATTACCAAGCGGTTTTCACGTTTATCACTCAACTCTTTGCATGAAATGATACCCGAAACTTTCAAACAGAATAGTGATATCAAAGAAAATCTTTAATCACATCGCAATAATCGAAAGAGAGAGTGATTAAAGAGAAACTGTCACTTGCTTATACGCTCTTTTGAAAAATTAACCGAGAATTGAAAACTCAGTGAGACAAGGAGAAACAGTGAAGACAAGGAAGACAATGAAACAGGTAGACTACTTGGCACTTCAAACTGAGCAAGAAAAACTTCAACAGACTAGGTACGGTTATTCAATTGACGATAAATTCTGGGAGCTTCGGTAACAAAACTAAAATTAATGAGAAGGGATATGCTGACAGTCAACGACCATAAATTTGATTTTATTCAAGAAATATTCGATTGAAATTAAGTTTTACCGAACTGGTTCTAACATGGGCTGCTAATTACCGTAGAATCAACAGCTGATCGGTATTCAATATACTCAAAGCAAACACGGTGTGTTGCAGACGGAAAATGGCATCCAAACACAGCGGCGAGCGAGCGAATGTAGCTTCAGTTTCGTCATCCACTCACTAGACAAGCTATCCGGTTGGTACAGGTCTGGTTCGGGTTCCAAAGTGTGGATATAGAGGTGGTCGGGTATTGGGTATTTGTAGTATTAGTACTATCTCTACACACCCAACCCAGTCATAATAATATCATATTCTATATTTTACCATGTAATTCACCAACAGAGACTGGTTACACGTCAAGTATGCCAACTACTAACACCGCATTTCTCTTCGCCTTTTTGCAGGTCTTCTTCATCCGCGAAGGTTACCAGGGAATGGTGGACGGCGGTGACAACATCGTGGAAGCCAACTGGTCATCGGTATCCAGTATTATCCATCGCGGTGGTACGGTCATTGGTTCCGCTCGTTGCAAGGACTTCCGGGAGCGCGAGGGACGTCTGAAAGCCGCGTTCAATCTGGTCAGCCGGGGCATCACCAATCTGGTCGTGATTGGAGGCGATGGTTCGCTGACCGGTGCCAACCTGTTCCGTCAGGAATGGGCCAGCCTGTTGGATGAACTGTTGGCTGTTGGTAAGATAAACCAGGATCAAAGGATCAAATATAAGTCGCTGCACATCGCCGGTATGGTCGGATCGATCGATAACGATTTCTGTGGCACGGACATGACCATCGGTACGGATTCGGCACTGCATCGTATCATCGAGGCCATCGATGCTATTGTCAGTACGGCTTACTCGCATCAGAGAACCTTCATCATGGAGGTCATGGGCAGACATTGTGGGTAAGTTTGTCGTTGGGTGGGGGGAAAATCTTTTCCCAGGGACCAGAAAAAAAACAAACGAAAAAATAGGAATCTCATCGGATTATCAACTAATTGGCCAAATTATTCTGGATCAGTAACACAATGATTTGAGAATAACCGACTCTAACCCTTCTCCGATAAATATTCTGATCCGTAGATATCTTGCCGTCGTTGCCGGTGTGGTTTCCGAGGCTGATTATGTTTTCATTCCAGAATCGCCTCCCCCACGTGACTGGGAGGTGAAGTTGTGCAGCAAACTAGAACAGGCAAGAATTGAAATATTGTTAGGCTATCGCCCCCCTCCCCCGGCCAAACTTTGGCCCCAAACTCTTCATCCCTCTCAATGTGTTACCCCGTCCCGTGCTGATCATATACCGTTTCACTGTTAAACTGTTTTTCAAACTATTTTCCGCTGAGTTTAAATGTTACTTGCAAGAACAGGTTTCTTTCTCATTGTGTAAAAATCGCGACAAACAAATCGAAACTTACTGTTTATGACACCAGCAAGCCAAAATAAACAAACAAACAAACGAAAAAAAAGTTCGACGAATCGTACTAATCTGAAGACGACTGTGTATCAAAAATAGTTTACTTCCTCGCATCAATAATCGAACAAAACCAAAAACTCCACTGCATTCCAATCACTTACAGTTACCTAGCCGTAGTCGCCGGTCTATGCGCGGAGGCCGATTACATTTTCATCCCCGAAAATCCACCCAAACCAGATTGGCCCGAAAAACTGTGCAGACACCTTTCACAGGCAAGAAAATTCTGCTCACCGCACGCTCTTTCACTACTGCGCTAGTCGATATGATTGAAACATATGATTCTCTTAAAAAAAATTCTTTTTTGTTTGAATTATTTACCTCTCAACCATAATCAGAACTCTCACAGTACACAGTACACTCGATATCACTTTCATTTGCGGTGAGGAGCAGCCGCTCTTATCTCGGCCAGCCTCACTCTAATCATCGATTATTACTCGTCACATTTTCTTCGCTATCATCACCTCAGTTTAGGCTTTGCGTTTCGGTTCGAAGTCTTTTGTGTTCTATTTTGCAAACACCACACGGTAGAATCGGTGGAGAGTGAAATTTACACTTTAATAGTTTGATAGTGATCGCTAAGATGTGTGTCAGTGTGTGAGTGAGTGTGTTTATTCTGTTCCGTCTTGAAGCATCGACGTGTTCAAGGCATCAGTCTCTAGCATGATCGGGATTTGTTTGACTTTTCCGTACTGATTACAAGCGGCATCCATCCATCGGTTAGTAGTGAGGTAACACTTCACGTGTGCGACCGGATTGGTCAGCAAAAGAATAATCACAGCAAACAGCAGCTGATTATAGACTGTAGCGAGTGGTAGCCAAGATAGGTGGAGGGCGGAGAAGAGGATGTAATCATTTCAATCAGAGATCAGCCTTAACGAGAGGAAAATAGATACATGGTTTAAGAGGAATTATTTAAGTAGTCTCAAGGATGTTTAGAAGAGCACAATATATGACTTTAGTCTTGTAAGAAGCAACTGATTTGAAAGGGTGATTTTTTAAGAGGTATGAGATTTGATTAAAAAAAACGGAAAATTTTAGAAAATTGATGAAATCTCTATTGACACATGGATCAATAAATCCCGAGACTAACAATGGAAACAACATTTTTTTGCAAAATTTTTTTTTATTCATCAACATAATCACCTTTTAGGGTGATACAATGGTTCCAGCGTTTTTCCAATTTTTCAATACCATGTTTATAAAAAAAATTATCTTTCGCTTCAAAATAAGCTTCAGTTTCAGCGATGACCTCCTCATTTGAGCCAAATCTTTTTCCCTGGAGCATTTTTTTAAGATCAGCAAAGAGCCAGTAATCACTGGGGACTAAATCTGGCGAGTATGGGAGGTGGGGGAAGCAGATCAAAGCCCAATTCGTTCAATTTCGCCATTGTTTTCATCGACTTGTGGCAGGGTGCATTTTGTTCCATCGAAAGCAATCGCGGCACCCACTTGGAAAAAACCTTTTTCATGCTCAATTTTTCATGAAGGATAGTAAATACACTTCCATATGATATCTGTGTCATCTCAGCAATCTCACGGAGCTTCACTTTACGATCTTTCGTTATAATTATTGTCACTTCACTCACATTTTCCGGTGTAACGGCTTCCACAGGTCTACCCCTGCGTTCCGCGTCATTTGTGTCGGTACGACCACGTTTAAACTCGGCGAACCACCGACAAATCGTTGCTTTTGATGGACAAGAGTCCGGATAACATTTTTCAATCCATTGTTTCGCTTGCACGGTGTTTTTACCCATTAAAAAACAATGTTTTATGAAAACACGAAACTCGGTTTTTTTTCCATTTTTAAACAAGCTACAAAACGACTTTACTCCAACCTCGATAACTCAGCTATTTCTGGTCGGATCGACTTAAAATTTTGACCCGTTTCAAGCAAAGGTTTGTACTCTAGAAAGACGTGGTTACTGGTTTACTACGAGCGCCATCTCTGCTTTAGTCTCGGGACTTATTGATCCCTGTGTTAGAATCGACAGAACGATCAATATAATTTAATGTTTGAAGATGATTTCATTCTCCAATGAATATATGAAGGAATATACGAACGCGTAGTCGATCACTATATCAGGAATGTTAGTTTGGGCGTGCATCCGCTACATGGAATGCAACATGCTTACCAGCATGGAAAGTCCACTACAACCCTGAACGGACGTTCGCACCGCACGCGTATAGCTCTTGGCTCCTGGAATTTTTTTCTGGCTACCTAGAGTTTCATTGATTCAAGGCTTCAGTCTTTTTCAAGGCTACCTGAATCACTAACAGTATTTTTAAAGGCTAACAATTAGTCAGCCTTTCTCAAGGCTATACAAAGAGTGATATTCTAATATAATCAGTCTTTTTCAAGACTAAGAAATTAATCAGCCTTTCTTAAGGCTAGCTATTCAAAGAACTATTCTTCGAACTAATCAGTCTTTATTAAGACTACCACAAAATCAGTCTTTATCAAGACTTTTACAAACTAGGAGTCTAATCGAAGAATAATTTAGCCTAGTTAGTTTAATTTCAAATTTAATTCATTTCAAAAATGCCAGCGTCCAACCGGAAAGGCAACAAGCCTAAGGCTAAAAATAACTCAATACGGAATAAATCACAATCCGTTTTTCAACATTTTTCTAATAACATTCACGATCTTATAGAATCTGAATGTAAAAATTATAACATTATAAGACAACGGACGGATTTCCCTTCCGTTGATTCTATGCCGTCTAGCAATATTTACGAGATTCTTCCTGAATCCGATTGTAGCGACATAGAAGAAAATTCTTCAAAAATTCCCAAAATGGACGCTTGTCGTTCTGGGAAGAAACATCAATCTATGCCACCAGTGACGGTGATGATTTCCGACTTCAAAGCATTCCGTACTGAGCTTTCTACTCTTCTCCCGGAAGTAAAAGTCTCATTTCAAATCGGACGAAGAGGAGAATGTCGAGTCTTGGTTGATGGATTGGAAGATTATGAACGTCGAACCGATATTTGTCCGAGAAACTTCATAAATTTTATTCATATGATATAAAATCAGACAGACCCTTCAAGTCTGTCTTGAAAGGCTTATCAAATGATCAAAGTACTGATGGAATTAAAAATTAACTAAAAGAATTGCTTGGTTTTGCCCCTTCCCGAATAATACTTATGACAAAAAAACGAATGGTACTTCTAAACCACGCTCTGGAATTTCCCATGAACTTTGCCTAAAACACTTCAATCGCAGTGACGTAAACAATTCGAGAACTTTAGAAAAAGTACGTTTCATCCCATATTAAAATTCATTGGGAACATTATAAACGGCATAATCGTATTGCGAACTTAACGCAATGTCGTCGTTGCCAAGGCTTCGTCCATGAAACCAAAAGTTGTCATATGGACATTCGGTGTTTGAATTGTGGTAAATCGCATTCGAAAGACGTTTGTCCAATGAATGAAACCACTGATAAATTTTCATGTTCAAATTGCGATGGAAATCATAAGTCCAATTATTTGAAATGTCCTGTCAGAGAAAAAAATTTTAACGTTCGTTCGCTTAGACAACAAGTCAAATCAACGACCTTAAATTTACAGAACATACCTGAAAATAAAAAAACCGTTGCAAATGCCACACCTAATTCTTCTAAAGCACTTATTTCTTCGAATTTAAAACAAAAAACAGGTACGCCTTCCAATTCGTATTCTAACGAAGCCAATTCACTGACAGGTAGATCGACCTCGTCATCGTCTTCTTCTAATGTCAGGTACGCTTTGGTAACAGGTAGACGAACACTTCTTAATTCTTCTAATGTAAATAATCAAAACGTTGCAGTTCATCTTCTAATGAAAACAATTTATTAATAGGTAGATCGGCCAAATCATCTTCTTCTAATGGCAGTTCTAATGCCAGCAACTGGCGCAGCTTGCTAACTTGCGCTCAGACAAAACATTTTTACCAGATTCAAATCTGAAAATGACAAAGTGTCTACTGCATTTTACCAAGCATCATTGCAGTATTCTGGTCAGAACTCTGACTGGACATTGCAAACTTAATTATCACATGGCTACTATTCAACGTGCTGAGTATTATTCGTGTGATTTGTGTGAATGCGGTTATGGTACTTCATATCATCTTATATGTAACTGTCCCGCATTGACGCAGCTACGTATCCGGGTTTTTGGTTCTCCATACATGATTGAGTCTGTGTATGCGGAATACATACTGCGAATCGTTCTGCATTCTTCCGGGAATGCAGAATGGTGTCGCTTTTGTAAAATCTCTAAATCCTCTCGGGGGTTGAAGGTTCTGCGCGTTTTGGCACCTGCAAATCGTTCAGCATCCTTTCGGGGATGCCGAAAGATTTGTTTCTTTATGTTTTGTGCTGTTTTCCCACCTCACCCACTTCACAATTCCCTTTCATGTTCATTTTATCCTTCTCTTCGCATCAGGAAATTGATGAGAAGCTACGACAAGGCACAAATCTCCAAATAACTAGGGGAACGTGCCACTTGAGCCAATTAGTTATGATTCCTGATTCTTGCTGCATATAAGCACGTTCAGTTACGTGAAGTGCTGATAATAACTTAAAAAATGGGTTACTCAGAATGCTATTACAGAACTTCGTAAGCTGTTTAAGCCAAATCAGTTCCTTTTAGAACAACTTTTGATTAATTGGGAAATGTCACCACTATCAGATTACCCATCGGATGACAAATTAGCCCACTCATACAAAATCATGCGCAACTTCTACGCATCGTAGATCTTCCGGTAGTTAGATCGCTAGTAAAAAACGTACACCCCTGACAAAGTGCGAATAATATGGTATTCATTAAATACTCAAGTACGTTCCTAGTATCTAGTGGCGTATCTAGAGGAGGCGAAGGGGCACTCGCCCACGGCGCAACGTTTTTAGAGGTGGGGGGGGGGGGGGGGGGGAACCAATCCTTGGGACCATTTTTGAAGCAACTCTCTTCAATAGCAGGATCATTTTTTCCCAAAATTACTACCGGACGAGGGGTCCATCCCAGGTGGTAACTCTAACAATAATCGTTTTGTACTAAAAGGCTTAGATAGTCAAATTAGAAAATATTTTCTAGGCAGATAGCTCAATAGAAAGAATGTAGAAATAGCAAGAAACTTATTCTCTTACAAACCTCTTTTCCTTTTCCGATCAATTTCTAAGAAACATTAAATATCAATAACGGAGCCTTAATACACGAACTTCGGCTCTAAATATATGACTAATCAAACTTTCTACGAATTTTAATTTTAGATCAAGAACAAAAACCGGATTCAGAAAATTACTAGTTTCAATTTACACACTTAAATAGGATTACTGATCTCAGTTGTTCAAACATCGTTTGCAGATTTTTCAGTAAAAATAACATTTCATCACAGCAGTACCTTAATGTACCGTCTGTCAACAAATGTTTATTTGTGCTAATATATCAGTAGAATCTAAAGAACACAAGATGAAATAATTACCGAATGAAGTTTAGAGTGTAGTTTTATAATAAAATCATTCCTGTCAGTCACGAGATATTGCAGGAATCCTAGTATTATTATGAGTAAAGTTATTTCGACATTTTAACTTGTATCTTCGGAGTAAGTAAGAAATTAAGTAATAAACAAGTAGAGAGAAAAAGCAGTTAGATTCAGTTAGATTCAGATATAACCACGACAATAGAGTCGCTTTTTTCCGTTTCGTTCGACGGCCAACAATAACAATACCACCAGCTGCAACTGATTGCCGAGACGCGTCCCGCTTGGTGCACTTCACCATCTGCATGCTACTGTTAGTGATCATTATTAGAATTGACCGTAGTTTCCCGTTCTAAAATTAATTGGTTTGTAGAATGTGATTTGAAATTTTGGCTTGATTGGTTCACCATCTCCATCAGGTAGGGCATCTGATTTAGTGCCAACAACATACAAAAACACACAATCTAGACAACTCTCAACTCAGTTTGACATACGTGTTCTAACTTTAATTATATTGTATTTTTTTGTCTCGCTGTGACCGTTCCTTTGTTAGTGCCCGTTCCTAAGCAACAGTGTTAAAGCAAAGCTAGCGTCTTTAAGTGAAACAAAATTTCTAACCGAGGATCGAACCGAGACAGAATAGAAAACGATTGGTCTACTTCGAGCAGCTTGTGTGTCGTCATTAGCAGTTGGAGTGTATTAATAGCATTGATTTGTGTTGTTTGTTGTTGTGTTTCGGAATTTGAATATCATTGTTGCTAATTTTTACTATACTAGAATTTCGTCTCCTTGAATTCTAATATGTTCGATCGAAGATTTTGGGATACAAACTGCCAGATTTAATTTTATTTTATTGAAATATATTTGTTTATAAACCGTTTGATAGCAAAAAGTCGAAATTGACCGAAAGTAATATGGGACAGTTATGCGTAGAACGGCAGTGTAGCGATCAGACGCTTGCGTACATTAATCGTGGTGCTGTTCAACCTGGATGCTTTTTGACGAGGTGTTCTTTATCCTTGGTACTCTTCAATTTTGGCGCTCTTTGATCAGCGCTCTTTAAACTAGAGTCTTTTTTATCTATGATCTCTTGAAACCAGAAGTGCAAAAAGGTAACCTTTTTATTTTAGACACTGTGCAATCTAGACACTGTTTAAGCAAGTCCGGGTAATGTAGATCATTTCAATTCGGAATCGACAGTACCAGAGTTGCCAGATATACAGAATTTTCGGTATTCTACTGATTTTCAAGTACATTAGTGAAATTTACTGAATTTTTCTACGGGTTTTGCAATAAATACTGATTTTATGCAGACTTTTTAAGAAAGTCCAATTTCCTATCAATATATGTAATATTACAGCAAGTTTTTCCTGCTATATCATACGATGATAGAGGAACATGATTAATCATTTCGACAATCGGACCGAATCCGGGCGACAGACTCCACTGGTTTAAATCATTGGAAACCTGCACAAGTTGAACTCAGCTGCAATGTCATGATAAAAAAAATCTCATTTCATTATCACCCGTGGAAAAATCAGTTCAAGAGATTTTCTATAGAAAAAAATCAGTGATTGAAAAAATCACTTCCGAGATTTTCAATCATGAAACACGCATACACAAAATTCTGAACCTCGAAGTTCACAAGTGATTTTTTGTGTTAGCGAAACTTGATGACGAATTTTCACTCACAGTAATATCGCTGAACAGATAATCGCAAGAGGAGAAGAGTCTCCGATGATTTTCGATTCTGAATTTTCACTAAGCTTCAGTTCGATACTGATGTGATTCGTAGAAGATTTAATTATAATTTTTTATCAATAATAAAAATCTGTACTGAATAAACTCGCAAGTAAATCGTAACTGAGAAATAATAACTGCTTTTTTTAATGTACATAATGTGGTCAATTTAAACAACAATAGTTTTTCCACATTCAAAATAGTGATTATTACGACAAAAGACTGTTCTATTTCCGGTTGGTAGATTACATTTAGAATAGGCATGAATTTGATTTATATAAATTATACGAGCGCAGGATTTTGCATGTTTTGAACACACAACAGGGGTAACATTTGAATGCCGCGTTTGAATTCGCGTAGCGATAATCTGCGCTCCTGCTACTTCTGCGTATGATATTCTAGGTAAATTGGGTTACATTTTTTAATCAGCTTCATAACATGCTTTGTGATCCAATAGATATAACATTGCAAGAGTTAAATATTTGGCATGTTTTTTTTTTCATTCTATCCACCCTACGCGCACTGAACATTTTCAGATAGGTTCCGGGTGCAAAGGGCGGCTATGAAAATTCATTTTCCAAAAATCTCTTGGTCGCGATCACTAGTGAACATTCATACTTGATTTTTTGTGAGATACAAAATATCAGAGTCATATGCATATGACTTGTTTCAATGGTTCCAGTTCACAATAATTGTTAGCTATTTGGGAGCTCTTTAGCCTGGGCGCTTTTTGCCTGTAGTGCTCTTTAAACTAGACACTATCCACATGTTTGTAGTACATGTACAAACTTTGTGCTTTCTGCACATTAAAAACACTCATGCGCCTTATTTTCCAGCAGTTGCTATCTCCTCTCGACAGATTCTTTATGTTCATTGTGTAATTAACACAAAACACTCTTTGACTTTTTATATGAGAGAAAAATTTACACCAAAATGTCATTTATGATAATTTTAAATACTTTCTGTCATTATTTCCTATTTCAACCGAGATGTTTTCTTCTGAATGTATTTAGGCACTTTAATGAGTGCAATAAAGATATAGATAATTTATTCTGGTATAAACTACATTTTTTCGTATTCAATAATAAAATTCATTTGAACACTAAGACATCTGAAGATTTAGGTTTTTGGTTTGTACAAAGTATAGTCTTCGCATTTCGCCTTCGGCTCATCAGTGCTCAAAGTAATTCATATTGAACCGCTATCTCCACCTACCAGTAAGATTTGAACTGCAAAAAAATCATATGAATCATTTGATATGAAAACTGATTACATGTAAAATAAGTTATACGGACTTATAGTGAATTTTTTTTCCTCTACCACCACCCCGATACTAGATGAAATACGGAAATTTTTATTTAATCACTCTCTCTTTCGATTATTGTGATGTGATTAAAAAGATTTTCTTTGATATCACTATTCTGTTTGAAAGTCGAAAGTTTTGGGTATCATTTCATGCAAAGAGTTGAGTGATAAACGTGGGAAGCTTGGTAATTAAGAGAAGAGAAAGTAAACAAAGAGAAACTGTCACTTGCTTATACGCCCTTTTGTAAATTTTTCCGAGAATTATAATACGGAATGCTACGACAAATTTTCGGGGACACATTTTTTCGCTATGTGATACACTGTCAGAGTGACAGTGTACTTAGGCAAATTTCCTATTGTATGTCATTCTAGAGTTACTTTTTATTGTTCCGCTCTGCCCTGCAGTTCAATCAGAAAAATTGCTGTTAGGAACAATGACAAAACCCCTGCTCCGGGACAGAAACATTTGAATTAAAAAATTTCCTCGTGCAAAATTGGAACAGCTTGTTGGAAAACTGATCAAGTGTACGATATCAAAATCGAATATAGAAGAAGTACAACTCGTTGAAAGTATGGTTCAGTAAACTGTGTGATACGAGAATGTGAACATTTTTATTTGAATGGATTTAGCTATTATGAAAAAAGGTTTTATTTCTGCTTAGTGAAAATAAATCATTCGAAAATCATAGTTGTGTATCTTTTTCTGATTCCACATCTCAATCTCAAACCTGGGGTTTCACCCTTATTCTAAATAACTACGTAGGGGAAGATGGGTTAAAACGTACCCCCGAGGCAACATGTACCTCTTACTTTTCTCAGAAGAGTCCAATTTTTTTCTCAGAAATTTTAATGAAACTGAAAGTCCGTCATGACCATAGATAACAATAAAATTTTGGTTGCGATGGTTCAGTCATATCTGGAAAAATAACCAAAAACCAATTATGTCTTCATTACATGTAAATTTTGATGTTCGTTCCATAGTAATTTTCTAGAGTGAGGAAGACAATTTCAATTTTGTAACCAGTTTACTTCTTTGTCAACCTTTCGTTTTTTTTTTCTAAAATAAGTTCTAATACAGATGATGTATTTGCAACTATATGGAAAAATCATCAAAGTTATCGTTACATGTTTATGGGGGCAAAATGATCCGAATTGTGTGAGCAAAATACTTGAGAATTCACTCACAAAATTTTTGTATAAGTTATAAATTTAAGGAATAATAGTGAACAATCTTCCATCTGGCAAGTATCTTTTCCACAACAAAAAACTTTCTTTAAATAAGGAGAAGCATTATAAGAGTGGGTTTTGGTCCGTTGTTTGGATGGATGTTAATCCTATGTTTAAGATCGTCCTTCCTCTATGTTCAGATAACCATAATTTCACGTAACATAAAATTTTTAAGGGGTTTGTATGTATTGATGTATTTTTCAATGCATACAGTGCGTAGGTATGTGTTCGTAATTATGAGAAATAATGTGGGGCCGGAGCAGGCTTCCCAAATGTACCGCCGCGCGACATTATTATTGAGGATGTCATGCTACTCTTTCCATGACAGCCTTGTGATAGGTTTCATCACGACAGCCCTTAGACAAATAGTTCTGTACAGCCAACGTTGCCGTCATTCACTTCGTTCGACAGTTCATTCCATCTTAAGACATTTTGTCATGGTCCACGACAGCCGAAGAAGCATGAAGTTCTCGCTGTTGCGACAGTAAGCTTCGGGTATCAGTCACTGCGTTGTTTCTGTCGAGAGCAAAATATTACTCTCCCTTGACCAGGTCTGCGACAGTAACCGGTGCGGTTCAAATTTGTTGCTCTTGGTTTGCTATGAAGATTCGAGGCAAGCATGTGGGTTTTAGTTTTGCCTTTGGTGATTGCTTTGCGCAGCGGTTGATCATTGCGCATAGCAATCACCGTTGGTAGGGCATTGATAACAATATAATTGATAATTAATAATATACGAAACTACTAATACGAAACGGATTGAAGAACGGACTTTGGTTTTAATGAAAGTTAATTTTTATATTTTGGTCGATCTTCTATGAATTGATAGATCGATTAATTAAAGAGCAATGTTTTTCAATAGCTGAGTCAGTTCGGCGTGCTCCTTTCAGGCAGTTTGCGGTCGGTTTGTGGGCTGTAACATTCATAGTGTATGCGCGTACTGATGTGCGTGGAGCATTATTTTCATCCTCTTTATCTCTTCCTTCAGGATAGTAAAGGCGCAATCGTTCCTTATATAAGAGTGTAAAAGCCAATTGAATCAGATTTTAGATTTATATGTTAACGGTAAATAAATGTTCGTAGCGAAAGATATGTTCAAATCAAAGATTCCGTATTCGATACTCGTTAGCGTTAGCTTTGCAGTCGACTTGTAAGTCTACGGGATTTTTGCATGGCCAGTGCTGCAATACTACGGACACTAAGAATTCTTTCAAGTCAGGAATGAAACATACAAAACCTGGCTCGTTAAGTTCGTTATACATTGAACCACCAATCGAATAAAAACCTTGAGTGAAAAATTTGGAGTCGGAATTTGCAAGGCAAAAATCATCCAGAAACATCTTATTTTCAGGTACCGTACAACAAAGCTTTGAATGCAAAAACTGAATGAAAAATTCCGGTTCTTCCAAAAAATATGTTTCCAAGCGTGGAATGCAGCATGGTTGCCCGTAACAGATTCGAATGTTTATTTTGTTTTATTTAGAAGAAAAGTTTTAATTCCCCAAGTTATGTAATAATGTCTTTCTTGAGTAATGTGGTCTCAAGCTTTCCATACATATCAAGTTCTCTTCTATATATGAATATTATGGTGTTTCTATTACCCTGGAATATATTCCAAAAAAAAAATCGGATATAGTACGGTTACTTATATGATATAGGGTTTTGCTGATAATCTGCTGAATCATTTTCTTCCTGTTATGCATAGAATTATCTTATTTCCAGAAACAGCATATTAACTATTACATTATTTTGGTCATAGCTACCAGAAGTTCGCAACTTTTACACACGTTGAAACTGTCACTTTACATTGTAAAATTTAAAACTCGGTTAAAGCGTATCTTTCATCAAGTAGAAGCTTGTGTCAGTATATTTTGAATTCTTTAACTTAATGTCGTTGTTTACCACAAAACTTGCTATAAAAGTAACTGAGGCCCAAATTTATATCTACAGTTAAAAGGACAATTTCATGTAAACTTCTAGAAGTATCTCAATCATTTCCTTTATGTGCTTTTACGCTCAATCCAATTTTGGAAATGTAGATGTTGCAATCACGAGCCGCACGCAGAAGAAGATGCGGTGCATTGAAATTTCAAACAGCACATCCAGTTTATATGCGCTCGCTACAATTCTCGTACACATTTTTGGTTTTCTGTTTGAGTCGACTCTCACGCCCTCACGGAAAAGGAAAGTTATTCGTGAATAGCAAAGCGAACTATTGAATTTAATTCGGATCCGACTTCCGCAGTTAAAAGTCTAATAATGTCGAAAATTTTCTAAAATCTAATTGGCTTAGTAGCTTGTGTCTGCATTTGAAAAAATCAAACGTTTGGAACTATAAATATTGTAACTAAATAGTCAAACTTTCTGAGAGCCGAGTTCTTTGCACATATTTAACAGTTTTCTTTCTAAAAAGAAATTATGTTCTGAAAAATGTAGGTGTAAATCCCCGGTGAACAATTAAGTTTGAAACCGGGAATAAATAAAAGATATAATAAAAATAATAATAATAATAATAATAATAATAATAATAATAATAATAATAATAATAATAATAATAATAATAATAATAATAATAATAATAATAATAATAATAATAATAATAATAATAATAATAATAATAATAATAATAATAATAATAATAATATTGTAGCAGTCATTTCCGACCCTAAGAAACTCATTGTTTTAGTTATCCTAGGAGAAACAGAATTTAAGAGCTGTATATGACACGAATTTGTCTTTCATTTATTTAAAATTCAAAAATTAAATTTTTAAATTCCCAGTTTTGGTACTGATCATCCCTTAATTTCGAAACAAGAAGTTGAATATGGATGAAACTAAATGGAAGGCTTTTAATTAAATGATTTGCGATTTGAAAATTTCTTCTTAACTTTTCTTCGCATAAACAACCATCTGTTGAACTACTTTTTATCTGAGAGCTCCCCCAATCAACTTCATGGTTGCGGACCCTGTATTTGTGTAGATGGTACTAAAAGATCTACCACCTCAACGAAAAAGAGCTCAATTACAAGATCCGGGGAGTACTTAGAAACTTGCAATGAGAGCAAAGGGAAAGTCAATTTAAGCCGCTATGGAGCTATATTAATAGGCACTGAATTCCATAAAAAAAACTTATAAACCTATTTTTCTAGTTTTGTGATATTTATGAAAACAAAAGAGGTTTATTGAAGATCTGTTCTCAAAGGTAGTAACAAATTAAGAACTCAACGTTTTTTATATTCTCATTCCTTCAACTGCTGGCAAAACCTATGTGAATGTTAAATGAACAACTAAATTTAAGCTATTTTAAATAAATTTAAGCTATTAGTTGATTGATTCCTATGTGGAAAAGAACAATTGAGAATACTAAATTTGTAACAAAGTTTGGGGTAAACCAAAAAATTTGATGCTTTTGGGAAAAATAATGGTTTCATTATATTTTTCTTTTTAAAACACTTTTAGCGAAAATCTGAAAGCACATGTTCACATATAAACATAAAAGTTGCCCATTCAATTTTATGGTCGAAAACTATTCAAAGTGCACCAAACATCTTATTTGGGTTCAGAGTATCATATTCTATAGTTTCAACGAAATCGGTGAGGCACGGGTACCAAAGTGTGCCGACTATTGGTGGAGTAACGTTAAATACACTACATAATTAATTAGTTGTGAAAAGTAGCTGCGATTCGATCCAAAAATCAAACGTCATTATTCAGAATAAGGGTGCATAAGCCATTTTCGGAGTATTGTTAATGAATGGAAGTGTATCTGTTTCTTTAGAAATAAGAAGGAAGCAGTAAGGATCAATACTTTAGAAATTCATATATATGAGCCGTTACACAAAACTCAGTGTTTATCTTTTAATATTCGTTAGTTATTAAAATTCATTGCCTTCGCCGACAGTATATATAAATCTAAAACAATTTCTTTATTTCACAATGGTATTGTAATGAAACGTTACTAAAGTTTCCTGCAAAGGTAATCCCAACAACGCAATCGTATGTACTAGTACCATTTCATTGAGGCAGCCGAAATAGTGCGAGCGCACTATGACCCACGGCTCGTCTCCAGAAACAGCCGGTTTATTGCTTCAAGAGACATTGATGAGACAGCCGGCTTGCGACAGCCCTTCGTAACAGTAATGCCCTTAAAATCAAAGGATGTCTTCGATTTTCAAAGGCTGTCTCCGTAACATTTTATGCGAATGAGCGAACAGAAAGAAACAGGATACAAACAGCCCGTTCGGTTTGACTACTCTCCGGATAGAATACTCTCATCAATCTGGCGAGTACAAACTGTCTCAGTGACAGCATTCATTTAGGCATGCGAGCGCTGTTGCCATTACAGTTCGGCGTATGCTTCACACATATTGTAGACTGGGCTTTCGACTTTGCGCTCCGACAGTTCATGCTATCTCGTGGCGGATGTCATTGAAAAGCAGTACTGCTGGGAAGCCTGGGCCGGAGGTAGTCATGCATGAAACCTTCATGCTCTATTATCTTTAGTTGAGATATAGCAACATTTCCTTAGAGGGTGCGTTTTTCCTTATGCGGGTCCTAAAAATGAGAGCAATTCTATAATTTTCTAATTTATTTTCAAGTAACTGAACCATCTTACCAGATTTTTTGAACAGAAATAACAACACTAACCAATAACCATAGCAACATTGAATTTGTCAAGTCTGAATACACTGATAAAAATTTGCACGATCGATTCATATATAAACATCACTTCAATTTAATATACTTTTTTTCAATACATAACCAAAGCGATTTGTTTCAAGATTTCATGTGAAAATTCACTAAGATGCGAGATTAGATTATTTTTCACTTAGTTTTGATGCGTTTTTCCTTTAGATGTGATGTGTTTTGCTATTGAATTGAACTACATGTGTTAAACACTTAGTTTTCTAGTGGGAATGAGTACAGCACAAATGTATGTGCAAAACACTTGAATCGGCCAACTCTGTTTAATAGAAATCTATATGGAAAACAATGTGATATTCGCATGAAATTCATTGAGAATCTAGAGGTAACGATATATCTTATCGTTTTGATGTGAATTTCATGTGTTCTACAAGTGGTGATAGTACAAATGCTTTGCATATGATGCTAACGTGCAAATTATTTTCAACGTAGAACAGAGGGCTAGGCTAACTTGATCGTTTTGGTGAACCAAATATACGCGACTCGTTTGTGTGGGATCTTGTATTTAGTTGAACCGCAATAAAACAATTAGATATGGGTTATTTTGACAGTTTTCGGTTCGTATATTTGTAAAATGACAATTACAGCTGAAACCAACCAAAAATCTGTTCGAGGTATACGTGCAACCGATAGCTGCAATAAGCGATCAGAAAAAAAAAAACGTTATCACGAGTTTAATGAGCTGATTCATGCTCAATTTCCTGTGTCAAATTATTTCAGTTGACTATTAGGCTGGATTGTTCTCTGAGGGTCATACGTCAAGTTGATCCGCGAAGTTATTAGTTTGTTCAGCAGCTAATTGTACATTCGAAATCGCACCAGAGATTGTAATGTTATCAAACAACCAAACAGGAAAAAAAGCGTCGATGATTGTGTCAAACGGTGCTAATAATCGATCCAATTTAGAATGGTTTAGAACCGGATTCAGCGGTTGATAAGTATATTTTTCTTCCAAAATAATGCGCGTGTGGTTTGTTGTTGATAACCTTGTGCCGAACCCGAACATGTTTCAATCGCAAATTATTCCAAAAGTAACAAATTTGCGTGGAGCGTTTTTGCAATCGTGTAACCTCTGGCCGAAATTAGTAAAGAATGAAAATCCAACATCTGAAAGAAAATACTAATTTGATACGTTCAGAAAACATCGCTAGGTTCAGGGATGCCAGGTTCACAGATTAATATGTGTTTCACAGGTTTTTAAGAGCATTCAGCAGCCCGAAGTTCTAATAGAAGATCGATAATAGAGCACGAACTGGAACAAACGTATCCCCAGGAAGCCGTTCTAGTTTTATTTGTTCGACTCGTTCTTCTGTCAAATTGGAAACTGGTCAACGATGTCGTTCTCTTGTTTGTATGTTTGAAACACGAGTAAAACACTGCTGGGGCTGCCAGTTTTTCTTGTTATAAAATTCAGATTTAAATTTTGTAACTAACATAAATTATGCATCTAGATTTAGAACACTACTGAATATGCCCTAACTTTCTGAACAGATTTCTAAATTGGCACAGATTTTCACAGATGCTGCAATCGATCAGATTTTCACATATTTTTGAAAATCGATCAGATTTTCACATATTCTTGAAAATCGATCACAGTTAAGCACCAAAAAATACAGAACGGTTGGAAATAGTGATATCATTTTTTCTCACCAAAATGATTCTGAACAGCTGTTATGGGACGGGAATCGTGCACAGATTTTACACAGACAGGTTTTTGGCTTGATCACAGATTTTTGAAAAAATGATCTGGCATCCCTGGCTAGGTTGGGATCATGTAAAGTGCTTCCGGTCGGTTACCAAAAGGCAATGAAACGTTAGCAACAGTAAAATCCATATGGAGACACAGGTTAACTTCCACTAAAATGAATGCAACTCCTGAACTCCACCGACGACACGACCTGCCACTCGTCTATCTAAACTGTATCGTAAATTTAACTACCCCACAGTAACTGGTCATGTCAAAAAGCAATTGCTTGAAAAAACTATTGAAACTGGCAACAAAAATCGAAAACTGTTGATTTTGAATAACATATACCAGAACCATGGCTACGTATATAGTTTAATTGAAACATGCTATATAAATAATCTCAAAACAACAACGAAGAGATTGAGATTTCTACGAGCCGGAAGAAATACGAACGGTTGGTTACGTTGTTCCTAGGATCTGCTTGGTACTTGGTTTCGTTTAGTACCCCCTGAAAAGTAGAAACTGTAGAGCATAGAGCAGCTGTTCGACTAGATGTACATGGTGTAAGAACGGGCGATAGAAAATGGCATATTCGCAGGTACTAGCTTCGAATGGACATTTTGCTTAACTCAATTTTTCACTTCATTGTAGATCAAATTCTTCGGTATGAATGAAACCGTAGGTCTTATCTCGTTTGCCGAGAAAAGCGAAGAAAATCTGTATGCGGAAATGCCTTATTTGAAATGCCGTGATCGATCACGAGTCACGCCAGCTGATTATCGAGTAGAACGGGCGAATGAAGCAGATTTTGAGCGTTAACGTAGTCAAACTGGGAACATTAGCTGAGGCTTTGCTCGTGAAGGAAACTCTTAAGTACGGCAAGTACTTAGTAGTAGAAATGATCGGGCATCTTACGTACGATGACACAAAACATGGAAATGGTTAAGTAATTGAAATAAAAGACAACAAACAAAAGAAATTGTTACTTATTGTTAAGCCATTTAATGAAAAAATCAACAAGAATTATAAAGTAGATTGTTTGACAACTTCAAACAAATTGAGCTACTACCTATTTTTCATTCTCTTGTTTGATTTTTGTAATCATATCCTACATCGTAATCGGCAGAACATTTCAAAACTCACGATAAATGCAATATTGCTTGACCATGAATTGGATTTCTTACAAAACCATTTGCAACTCCCGTCGCCTGAAACTAGAACAGCAGGTTAGCATTTGAATTGTATACAATGGAAAGTTGACCTTCATTAAATTTTCACGTAGAGGTCACTGATTCTATTCTTGAAATACACGCAGATATTTTCTCCTATATTTTAAGCAAATCTGTGAAAAATGCTTTCTCGTATCTTTTGCGTTTCCAAATTGCTCGTTTATTTGCTCTGGGGATCCTTGGTAACTAGATCCTGGTAAACTTATACGCGCCCTAAACAACAACTCATAGAAAAAAGAAAAAAATAAATGAACTCGTATGGATATCGTGGTGCGACCCTAGACAATTTTCAGAACGAAACTACGCGGTTGTCAACAAACATCTCAAAAGTTGTTTGGGCCAGCTCTCGGGCTGCTCTGATCAATAAACGAAAACGGTATTAAACAGTGTTGCTCGAGAAGATTATTTTCATCATTATCAAGGGGTCGCTATATTTGCGGTAACTGGCGGTGAATCGTTAACGGACAATTTTAATGTCAGTTTTTCTTCGGAGTGCCTGGTCGTGTCGTCGACTCCACTTTACTGTATATAATAATAGCATAATGTGTTTATTGCTCTGGGCAGCCGGCAACCGCGAAAGCTTAGAGTTTTTACGTGTTAGGTGTTGAAATTTGGCATACTCATTCTTCCGGACCAATAAGGACAATTTGCATCATCAGCTCACAGTTTCAATTGTTGCCTAAGCAAAAATTCCTTTGATATTTCCTAAAACATGTATCTCACAAACGGTTAATTCGATTGATTTGAAGTCAGCCAATATTCTAGATAATTACCAGGGTTTTAAGGAAAAAGAATGCACTGTGAAGACATCTGTTTGTTCTATTGTTTTATTTCGCAAATGAAATATAATTATCTCCAGAGAGGTACATTTTGTAAATTTTCAGTTATCAGTAAATTTTATATTAAGGATCAAGAGTAAACCAAAATCACTTGTGTTGGTAATTTATGTATTACGTACATTTTATTTGGTACGTATGTCATAGATCTATGTATTGATATATGCAGTGCAACGAGTTTATCAAAGTGGTTTGCACGACTGTGTTTCAAACAATCTTTTTTAACAATAATTTATTCTCAAATGAATGTTAAGGCTGATATTTTGGATGCAATATCAGTTTTGATCAACTTTTCACCAACGTTTGATGGAAAATTGCTTACATTTTATGAATGTAGATTTTCATTCCCTAATAAAAAAGTTAGCAACACTGCTTCAATAGATTTGTATTAGAAACGGAAAAGTTTTAGACTACGATTTTCCCTTTTCTTGAGTTGCAATTTTAAGCAGGATGAACTGATTGGTTTGTTTTTCAACCATATGGAAGATTTATTGTTTATAATCAGCAAAACAAGCGTCGGAATTTGTTTTTACGCACACATTGTTGACATTACTCATAAGCGGCCCTTACACGAGAATTATTTTTGTCATTTTTAATGAAGACTAAGAATGATGTATTTCAACTTTGATAGAAAACTCGTCATTACTGCACCATACACGTTCATAAAAATGATATTATTTTTTAGTAATGACATTTTTTATGACTCGTGTAAGGGCCACTATACGCTTGCAAAGGGTCTTGCTCTTTAAAAGCACTGTATCTTGGGAAGGGTAAAACTTATCTTCATTATGAATAGAATTGGGTCGAACATAAAAAAAAATCATTTTTCAAAAATAAACTAATTGTAGAAGACTTTAGCGGCCCTTACACGGGAAAGTATTATTGTCAATATTATTGATCGCGTACTCCATCGGATTGAAGAAAATATTACCACAAAACCAAAACTGCTCATCAATCCAACACTACTTTCTCACCAGAGATTAAACTGTTTAATATGTGCAATGAACTCTTCTATTCAATTGGATTATTTAAAGCTCCAAACACCAGATTTCGGACACAAGTTACCAGAAAATTTGGACACAAGTTACCAACGGTATTGACAATATTTTGGTTTGGTTTGTTCATTTCTCCATCTTGACCTAGAGTAAAATAAACATTTTCAATCATCTGCTGCAACATAACGAAAAATGTATAAAATCCCTTGTATAAAGTGGCATTTATTTTCTTTAAAAGCGACTTTTACCGAACCAAATTTAAAGCAATAGATTTTGTGCTGACAAAAATACTGATTTACAATCATTCTCAGACTATCAATCGAATATGCGAATTATTTTAACTTTTGATTTGAATTTGACAGTTGTCAGAAACAATTCTGCTTGGAAGCATGGTTGTTTTTGAGAATTCGATAATTATTTCTAATCTTGAAATCTTGAAGAAACAGCCATGTTTCAAAGTTTCTGATAAATCTCTTGTGCGTAATTTGTTTTTGTATTCTTTGTATTCGAGAATAATACATCGACAAAATGTGAGAGTACATCGTCAATCAAAGTAAGCTTTGCATCACGGTTTTTCTTACGCTCTGTGTGTTGCTATTCGCATCTGTCATCTTTTCGAAATGGGTCGCATTTTACTGTCGTTTTCGCTTGAGAAAACTGAAACTGACCCAGGGTAGTTTTATCAAACAAACACTTTTCACGAAACTGTGTTGATTTCGCACTTAGCAACGGGGGTTTGAGCAAACCTAATAAAAAATCCGGGTTCGAAACTGACTCGATTTTCAGTTCAACAACGTTAAAACTAGGTTCGAAACTAGCTTCAAACAAACGGTTTGACAGCAGCTAGGGTGGAAACTGGGTTAGGTTTGGTATCAAACGAAAACGACATATGTAAGATTCGCCAAACTGTTCGCAGCATCTGTAGATCCAGTAGAGTGCAACCCGTTTGAACCGAACAAGCAAGAAGCCGCCCTTATCTTGAAAATAACAAACCCCATTTCCGTAGTACGAGAAAACACTGTCCTGGTTAAAGCTCTCATTCACCAATCACATTCATTTGTTACATTGTAGTTACTTAGCGTTAATGGCGTCGATATCTAGTGAAGCGGACTACGTGTTCATACCGGAAGATCCAGCGCCGAACAATTGGCCCGATAAGTTGTGCAAAAAGATCCTGCAGGTACGCACAGTTCCCACATATCCCAACTACGGAGCGGGTAACGCTTTCCATTCATATACTGAAAGAGTTTCTGTTTCGTTTTTCTCGTTACTGATTGTTGTAAAAAGGAAACGGGATACTAAAACAAACGAAAAACAAACAAGAAATACTTGGTGTTTGTTATTAATTGGCGATTTAATACCTACAGCAAATGGAAGCGCATAATGCATTAGATCTCTTCGATTAAAAAACTTGCGCGGGAACAACATTATAAATATTTTCATAAACTCTAATTTGTAGAAAAACAAAAACAATGGAACTTAGATAATAATAAGTAGGACTCAAAGGAACTAAGGGGCTAAGGTACATCTGTGTAATATACATATACGAACGGTACTCATTCAAAGACGTAAAACAAAATTCATGCCCAGGTATCATCACGGTTATCAGCTTTTATCTAACGATAGTTTTACCCCAAAATCGAAATAGCCAACATTTAACACGCTACTACGCAGCTTGCACAACAAATGTCATTTTTTTCAAAATTCAAGTGGATTTTTTCATTCATTGTTTCCCATAGTGCTTAGCCCTAAAAACCTCTTGAGCCTGAAGTTTTGCATGAAGTTTTGTACGGAAAATGTCATCAATACTTAGATTAAGTGTTCAATCATTTGTAAATCAGAAAAAAACACTGTTCCATCGATCACTTCATCCGGTTTCATCATCAACAAGCGCTTCCTGTAAAAAAATGTTGTTTAGCTGGATTTTTTTTATTCATTTTCGATATCAGTTTTTTTACTAATTGTTTCACCGTCTAGCTTATGGTATATTTCTGCAAAAGGGCTTTATACTAACAACACCTTGTTATAAATGTACACTGGAAATTGTGTATATTCTAATGGACTCTTTTTTTCGGTGTTCCCCAATGTGCGTTTTGTGCACTTCTCCCGATCATCCGAATTTCTGACGGAACACAGGAACGTTCGGCCGGGCAAAGATTGAACATTATCATCGTGTCGGAGGGTGCGATCGATCGCGAAGGCCAACCGATCACTGCGGAGAAGGTGAAACAGGTTGTGGTCGATAAACTGCAACAGGACACTCGAATCACCGTGCTGGGTCATGTGCAGCGCGGAGGAAATCCGAGTTCGTTCGATCGTGTACTGGTAAGTAGTAGTTAGTCAAATGTGTTCTAATAAAACTCCGATCACACAACACGATTTCTCTCTCATCAGGGTTGCCGTATGGGAGCCGAAGCCGTGATGGCACTGATGGAAGCCGACGAAAACACGGAACCGTGTGTGGTGTCTCTGGACGGCAATCAGGCGGTCCGTGTGCCCCTGATGGAGTGCGTCAAGCGTACCAAGGCCGTTATGGAAGCGATGGCTGACAAAAACTGGGAACTGGCCGTCCAACTACGCGGTCTGTCCTTCTCGAGGAACTTGGAAACCTACAAGATGTTGACCCGCCTAAAGCCCCCGAAGAGCGCCTTCGACGAGCAGGGTCGTGGAATCGAAGGCTACACGATGGCCGTTATGCACATTGGTGCTCCGGCTTGTGGAATGAATGCCGCTGTGCGGTCGTTTGTTCGCAATTGCATTTACCGTGGTGACACCGTGATGGGTATTCACGACGGTATTGAGGGTTTGGTTAGTGGCAACATCAAGAAGATGGAGTGGGCCGATGTAACCGGATGGGTTGGCCAAGGTGGTGCCTTCCTCGGTACCAAACGTACTCTCCCGGAGGGCAAGTTCAAGGAGATTGCTGCCCGTTTCAAGGAGTTCAACATTCAAGCATTGCTGATCATCGGTGGATTCGAGGGCTATCACGCTGCCGGTCAGCTGGCAGATCAACGGGACAACTACAAAGAATTTTGTATTCCGATTGTGGTTATTCCATCTACCATTTCAAACAATGTTCCCGGTACAGAATTCTCACTGGGAGCAGACACCGGTCTGAACGAAATCACGGAAATTTGCGATCGCATTCGACAGTCCGCTCAGGGTACCAAGCGTCGCGTATTTGTTATCGAGACCATGGGAGGTTACTGCGGTTATTTGGCAACACTGTCTGGGTTATCCGGCGGTGCCGATGCCGCCTACATTTACGAGGAAAAATTCTCTATTAAAGATCTGCAACAGGATGTGTACCATATGGCGTCGAAAATGAGTGATGGCGTACAGCGTGGGTTGATTCTGCGGAACGAGAAGGCCTCGGAGAATTATAACACCGAGTTCATCTATCGCCTGTACTCGGAGGAAGGAAAGGGTTTGTTCTCGACCAGAATGAATGTGCTCGGTAAGTCGGAATTTGAATCAAACCAAAGTTATTCCGTTTTGAAACCCGTATGTTTCACTCGACAGGACACATGCAACAGGGCGGATCACCGACTCCGTTCGATCGTAACATGGGTACCAAAATGGCGGCCAAATGTGTGGAGTGGTTGGTAGAACAATTGAAGGCAAACACATTGCCCGACGGAAGCATCAACGCAAAAACGCCGGAAACTGCCTGTCTGCTCGGTTTGGTCCGACGACAGTACAGATTCAGCCCGCTCAAGGATCTGATCGCCGATACTAACTTCGAGTAAGTATTGATTATGATGTGGCACATATCTTAGTTTTCTATATAGTGGTATAAATGAGAAATTTTAAAAAGCTATAAGCAGTGGCATTTCGTGACATAATTTACCGCTTGTGCACTGTTTATGTTGTAGGATTCAATACAACAAAATAACAGCGTACTTTTGGAATAGAATTTTTATTGAAGTTTATATTCGGTGCTCCGCGCGTCCAGAAAATTAGTCAATACCTTCATCAACAAAACTGCCTCGACGTTGTAACTGAGACAGCCAATTAGTTTTCAACTGCCATTAGCATAAGCCATTGAAGCCTCCCTTTTCCCATCGTTTTATGGATACTTGGCCACCCATGAAAGTTGGTATAAGTCTACCAAACAGGTAAACCGTGTGGCGTCCGGCGGGATTATTTTCAACCAAGAATTGATCCACAGGTTTCCTGTTCCATGTCGTAAAATGACACAAATATAAGAGCTCCCAAGTCAAGGTGTATTTCCATGCCGATGACTGAATGGCTGCAGGAGTTTGAATAATGCAGTCGTGAACGGAATATTTTGCTTTTTGCCCTTACGGTCTGAGGCCAGTGTGTTTTAGGGTGTTTTAGAGGGCTATTTTCACGCTTCAAATCTGATTTTCTCAGAAACGAACGATTCTGGCCATCGTCCAAGTACCATGCGCGCGGGTAGTTTTGGGAAATATTCGATGGATAATTTAAAAAAATTGCCAAAACCCAAAAGCACAGACCTTTGAAAAACTTTTATCTATCTGCAGGGCAAAAGTGGCTGAAAAATTCGGAGTATTTTCCGAGTGTTATCAAAAATAGCTCTGAAAAATGAGTGTTTTTGTGATCTTTCACAATTCTTACACACATTCATACTGAAACGGATTTTTCAGATCATTGCAAAATTTATATTATTAGAAAATTTTACAAAACTAACATTATTCCGTTTATAACTTGAATTAGCATCGTTGTGAAGTAATTTGTATTTCATTTAGTACTTCCAAATCGTCAAAATGCAACGAAATCGGTTATATAAAATTCGTTGATTTTCCACGACAAGCGTGGAAAGTTATTCCAAAATTGTGTCTAAATGTAATCCTTGCGGCCAGAAAAAGGTTTATTCGAGAAAAAGGCGGATGATCAATGTCACAGACATAACTGGAGGACGTGAATACGAATAAAAATGATAATCGTTCGTATTAGTTGATTGTGTGAATTTCGCAACTTTTACTGCTGCATTTCTACTAAAGATTGACCTTTTGGCGACAAATATTTTCTACCACACAATTAATTTACGCGAAACAAATGAGAGTCAAAACATTTTGTGCGGGATTAATTTTTGGTATTGTGTAATTCTCTATGATATGAAACACTCTTGCGAGTTTTGCTCTGTAAAAAATGTACAAAACTTATCAAATTATCCATGATTTGCACTACACTGATGGTTTTAATCTCCGATATGCAAAGAAACAATCTTTATAATTCTTTAGATAACATATGGAGCCATTAAAAGGGCTGATTTTGCATAATTTTCCCAATTGTTGTCCACTTTTCGTTGTATTTTGCTCCAATGCAAACGACTAGCAGCAGGACGACCCAATCGATCTTCTTTGAAGATTACGCAATTACTGCATTACGCAATATTGGATTGAATTATTGGAACTAGAACTGAGCTCTGGATCTGAACCAACCGGAATGATAAATTTATATAGTAGGGATTCTTCGTATAGTTCTTCAGGAATATATTAATAGTTTTATTAAGAACCGATTTAAATAATTCAGAAACTGGTACTCAGTTCACGAACTAAAATATATTTAAAAACTCAGTTGCAATCTAGTTGTAGAACTTAATACTGAATTTAAATTCCGAAACTGAATTCAGCAGTTCAATTCAGTAGGAACTTGAGCGTTTGAAGTTTTATACAACGTAAAAGATCTGCTTTCATTGCCGACGACTGCTCCTCCTGACGATCGAAGTCCAAATGAGAGCACGACTTGGGCGTTTCATTAACAAGAGTGTCGCAATTCACTTAAATTTACAATTCGAAGAATGTAAAAATAAGTCATGTGTTTAACCTCACAGTTAATTTAACTGAAGTTTACATCGATACACCTAAACCTGCTCCCGACCTGGAAGGATTCTTAGTATCAGTAGTACTAACCATGCAATGATTCTGTACGCTAAGAATCGGCTGCGAAGTCTGCTGAAACAGAAAGGCCAAATCCCACGAAAGGAATGTGATGCCAAGACTTTGCTTACATCGATACAGACACAAGAATTATTTTCACATGGTAATAACACAATATATCTATATATTGTGTCATCACCGAAAAAATTGCGGACTGCTTGAATTGACGTTTTCATTTTTTTTCTAAGAGTGCGATTTAACAATTGTAGTTATTCGGAGCTTTGCAACTGAAGTGGATCTGTTACAAAAGTAACCTTACCAACATCTCGACGGACAGATTATAAATCTAGATCAATCAGTTTACTACGACCTTTAGAGGATGGAAGACGGAGAGTGAATCGGACTATTTACAGGACAGCTCTGAAGTATTTAACTAAAATATTCATATTATTTTGGGATTCATAGTAGAATATGGCTTCGATTCGTGAACTGAGATTTATATATTGAGCCACAGAGAAAATGAATGAAAATTACCCTCAATTCTGGGTATCAAAAATTAAAACGACCAATTGCACTTTGAAGGCGCGTATCCAGAAAATAATTTCTGGGGGTGTTTTCATAATATAGGGGAGACCGGGGCTAAACTACTAAGAAATTGAGAAAAACATTTCTTCCCAAGTCATCTCAACCGCGTCATTTCCAAGCGCGTTCACAAAGTCAATCCATGAATCGAAATAATAGAAGTTTTATATGATACTAGCTGATCCGTCGAACTTCGTCTCTGCCAAAAATTATTTGTTCGAATTTATGTTATTTATACTTTATACTTCTGATTACTTAATCTACAACCAACGGAATTCGACACACATTCGCTTTTGAGCTATATCACCGAAAATTAATGTGAAAATGTGAAATACTTCTGTTAAGAAAAAAATGAGCAAATGCACAGATTGTCATCCCATCCTTCAAGTAAATGAAAAATCTCTCTCTAATGGCTTCGACATAATGGATATAAGGTGTCACGCTTTCTCTTCCAGATGTGATTCTTGCTTTCGGTAATGGATAAAAAAGCTCACTAACCAGAATTTTGTATTGATAAACTTAACAGATACATACAAAACATTCTGAACAGTCCGTTTTAAGGAATTACTCATACTCGAATATTCGCTCAACGCAACATAATAAACTTTGAAACAGTTTCTTGTACAGTTTTGAAGCAGCGAGAAAGATTTCTCAGAACTTGTTCTGTATATTTATGTTGCCAAAAAGTGGCACGTGTACTTTAGGGCTCTAATAAAGTGGATATTGTTCAGGTAATGATCTTACCAATTTGAACATTCTTTTCAGAATATGAAATATAAAATGGCAGCATAAATCCATTATGATAATCATATTGAACATTGATATCTGATTGCCACTTTTTTTTTTTTTTTTTTCAAATAAAATTTTTATTAGGCTCATTTGCTTTAGCTTAACGTGGCCGATTGTCTTGTTGTTAGGGAGAGAGAAAGGGATGCCGTATTACGGGGCGGCATACTCCCCAGTTAGTAAGGGGACATAGGGAGGGTGGGACCTACACAGTATTGAATTGAAATTTGAATACATCATTGGTTTGTGGCATACATCTTTTAGACACATTTTGCGTTCGATGAATCTTCATGTTTTTCAGCTTGTAGCAATGAAGAGATTATTCTGGATTGGGATGCTTCGTTGGTGTGTTCTGACGTTGATGTGACGTTTTTGGGTAGCTTCCAGCAACTCAGTCAGTTCAAGGCAGGTGCATGCTCCGAAGCATCGTTTACACAGGCCATACTTCCAGCAACGTAAAGAAGAGTGCGGTAGAGCTGTAGACGAGAAAGAGATAGGGAGAGCACTAAATTTGAGCATTGATAGTTTTCAAGAAGTTATAGATGAGAGTCATATAAGGAAGATTTCGAGTTGCCAAGACGTCGCGGACTGGTACGAAGGGTGGTATACCTCGGGCCCGAAGGGAACCTATGAGTTGGGACCTGGCATCACAATACTCGACACATGTCCAAACAACATGTTCGATGTCATGATAACCCTCACCGCAAACGCAGACACCACTCTCAGCGAGCCCCACACGACGGAGATGCGCGCTGAACATATAATGATTAGACATGAGCCTTGACATTACACGAATAAAGTCTCGGCTCACGTCTAACCCCCGGAACCAAGCTTTCGTCGATACCTGTGGGACTATTGAGTGTAACCATCGTCCCAGAGTTCCACTATTCCATGTATTCTGCCAGCTAGCTAGAGTTTTCTGACGACAGCAACTGAAAAATTCATTGAAGCAGATTGGTCTTTCATAGATATCACCTTCTAGTGCGCCCACCTTGGCTAACGAGTCCGCCCTCTCATTGCCCCGTATGGAACAATGTGAGGGGACCCAAACCAAGGTAATCTGGTATGATTTTGCAGATAAAGCACTCAATTGTTCCCGTATTTTCCCCAGGAAATACGGTGAGTGCTTTCCAGGCTTCACTGAACGGAGAGCCTCAATGGAACTGAGACTGTCCGATACAATGAAGTAGTGATCTGTGGGCAGAGTGTCAATGATCTCAAGGGTATACTGAATTGCAGCTAGTTCTGCGACGTAAACTGAAGCTGGATCACTGAGTTTATAGGAAGCGGTGAAATTTACATTGAATATACCGAAGCCAGTGGACCCGTCTAGATATGATCCGTCAGTGTAAAACATTTTATTACAGTCGACTTCTTTAAATTTATTATTAAAAATTTTTGGGATCTCTTGAGGGCGTACAGGATCCGGGATTCCACGAATTTCCTCTTTCATGGATGTGTCGAAAAACACAGTAGAATTAGAAGTATCCACAAAATGAACACGATTGGGAACAAACGAAGAAGGATTTATATTCTGAGCCATGTAGTCAAAATACAAGGACATGAACGGGTTTGTGAATTAAGCTCGACGAGCTTTTCAAAGTTTTCTATCACCATCGGATTCAAAATGTCGCATCGGATTAGCAGTCGATATGAGAGATCCCAGAACCTGTTTTTCAACGGTAAGACGCCCGCCAGCACTTCAAGACTCATCGTATGGGTTGATTGCATGCAACCCAAGGCAATACGTAAACAACGATACTGAATTCTTTCCAGTTTAATGAAATGAATATTCGTAGCGGAGCGGAAACAGAAACATCCATATTCCATTACTGACAATATCGTCGTTTTGTACAACCTGATCAGGTCTCCTGGGTGAGAGCCCCACCAAGTTCCGGTTATTGTACGAAGGAAATTGATTCTCTGTAGGCATTTTCGTTTCAAATACCTAATGTGACATCCCCAGGTACCTTTGGAATCGAACCAGACCCCGAGATATTTAAATGTGAAAACCTGAGCTATGGTTTCACCCCCTAGTTGAAGCTGTAATTGCGCAGGTTCTCGCTTCCTTGAAAATACAACCAGCTCAGTTTTCTCCGTAGAGAACTCGATACCCATTTGAAAAGCCCATGTCGACAAGTTGTCGAGGGTATCTTGCAATGGTCCTTGGAGATCGGCAGCTTTGGGTCCTATAATAGACACAACACTGTCGTCGGCAAGTTGTCTTAGCGTGCAAGATGTGTTGATACATTCATCAATGTTATTTACGTAAAAGTTGTATAAAAGGGGGCTTAAGCATGAGCCCTGAGGAAGACCCATGTAACTGAATCGCTTTGTCGTCAAATCACCATGCTCAAAATGCATGTGTTTCTCGGACAATAGATTATATAAAAAGTTGTTCAAAACTGGTGAAAGACCATGCTGATGCAACTTCTCAGATAGAACGTTAATGGAAACTGAATCGAATGCCCCCTTGATGTCGAGGAAAACTGATGCCATTTGTTCTTTACGAGCAAATGCCATTTGAATTTCTGTTGAGAGCAACGCTAGACAATCGTTCGTTCCTTTGCCCCTGCGGAACCCAAATTGTGTACCTGAAAGCAATCCATTTGTTTCGACCCAATTGTCTAGACGGAAGAGAATCATTTTCTCCAACAATTTCCGAATACAGGAAAGCATAGCAATCGGCCGATACGAATTGTGATCGGAGGCTGGTTTTCCAGGTTTTTGAATAGTAATAACTCTCACTTCTCTCCATTCGTGTGGGACAATATTACCCTCGAGGAACTTGTTGAATAAATTCAACAAGCGCCTTTTGGCAGAGTCGGGCAGATTTTTCAACAAGTTGAATTTAATTCTGTCTAACCCCGGGGCTCTATTGTTACACGACAAGAGCGCAAGTGAGAACTCTACCATCGAAAACGGTGTTTCGTTTGTATTCAATGTCGCGACGCGGGATATCTTCTGTTCCGGAACAGAATCAGGACATACTTTCTTAGCGAAATCAAATATCCAGCGGTTAGAATATTCCTCGCTTTCGTTCGCGTGATTTCGATTGCGCTTGCGACGGGCCGTATTCCAAAGAGTGCTCATTGCTGTTTCTCTCGTTAATCCGTCAACAAACCTTCGCCAGTAACCGCGTTTCTTAGCTTTAATCAGACTTTTCATTTGAAATTCTAACGCCGCGTATTTCCGATAATTATCTGGAGTTCCGTTCCTTCTAAACGAGATGAAGGCTGAAGCTTTTTTCGTTTTCAGCTCTGAGCACTCTTTGTCCCACCATGGGTTGGGAGAACGCATACTAGCTTGCGCGCTAGGTACTCGTTTCGTCTGAGCTTGAATTGCGGTGTCAAGAATCAAGCCAGCCAAAAATGTATACTCTTCCTCCGGAGGAAGCTCCTGTGATGTTTCCAGTTTCTCAGACATCGAGCTCGCGTAACGTTTCCAATCAATGTTTCGTGTGAAATCGTACGAAACATTGATTGTTTCCGATGGTCTTCCACGGTTGGTGATAGAAACTATGATCGGCAAGTGATCGCTACCGTGAGGATCACAGATTACCTTCCACTTGCAATCTAACTGTAGCGAAGTCGAGCAAAGGGATAAATCCAGCGCACTTGGTTGGGCTGATTGCCACTTATTGTGTGCGCTAAATCATTATAAAGCAAAATGCAAGGATAATCTTTTAGTTTGATCTTAGCGCTTCTACAGAACAATCTTTTCATTGATTCATTGAAAAATTTTCTGATTTGTTAACTTCGCGCTTACAAAGACAATATTATTTATCTAACTCCATTACACACAATCCATCAACTGGTAAAAGATATCAGAACTTTTTCTCATGCCTACAGCGGTTTTCTAGAACAGTCATATGCATTCCGTTGAGTCATTTATGTCGTTTTCGCTTGAGAACACTGACACTAACCCAGGGTAGTTTCATCAAACAAACACTTTTCACGAAACTGTGTTGATTTCGCACTTAACAACGGGTGTTTGAGCAAACCTGATATAGCAACCAGGTTCGAAACTGACTCGATTTTCAGTTCAACAACGTTAAAACTAGGTTCGAAACTAGCTTCAAACAAACGGTTTGACAGCAGTTAGAGTGGAAACTGGGTTAGGTTTGGCATCAAGCGAAAACGACATTAGTAAGCAATAATTTTGATATCCAATTAAGCACGTGGCTCGAAATGACAAATAACAGGAATCAAGTATGCATGTGAAATCTCCACACAAAACTATTCGTTGCGCGCCAAACGATTTTTAAACGATCTAGTTTTCTTTTCTTCGACGACCAAACACTTATTCAACTCGTTGCCCGCCAAACATCAATCAATCTAGCAAGCATAGACGACTTTTTCAACGGAAAATCCCATTGTCCATACAGAACAATTTTATGCATTTTTCCCACTTGTAAAAGGTGATTTTTTTGAGGTTAGGATTTTCATGCATTAGTATTTGCTCAGATTTTTTGAGGTTATGATTTTCATGCATTATTATTTGCTCAGTATGCTCTGACATTTCATCATGAATAGACTTACTAACGAGCAACGCTTGCAAATCAGTGAATGGGCCCTAGAAAAGTTGGCAGAAAATCCGCTTTTTTATCGACAAATTTTGTTCAGCGATGAGGCTCATTTCTGGTTGAATGGCTACGTAAATAAGCAAAATTGCCGCATTTGGAGTGAAGAGCAACCAGAAGCCGTTCAAGAACTGCCCATGCATCCCGAAAAATGCACTGTTTGGTGTGGTTTGTACGCTGGTGGAATCATTGGACCGTATTTTTTCAAAGATGCTGTTGGACGCAACGTTACAGTGAATGGCGATCGCTATCGTTCGATGCTAACAAACTTTTTGTTGCCAAAAATGGAAGAACTGAACTTGGTTGACATGTGGTTTCAACAAGATGGCGCTACATGCCACACAGCTCGCGATTCTATGGCCATTTTGAGGGAAAACTTCGGAGAACAATTCATCTCAAGAAATGGACCGGTAAGTTGGCCACCAAGATCATGCGATTTGACGCCTTTAGACTATTTTTTGTGGGGCTACGTCAAGTCTAAAGTCTACAGAAATAAGCCAGTAACTATTTCAGCTTTGGAAGACAACATTTCCGAAGAAATTCGGGCTATTCCGGCCGAAATGCTCGAAAAAGTTGCCCAAAATTGGACTTTCCGAATGGACCACCTAAGACGCAGCCGCGGTCAACATTTAAATGAAATTATCTTCAAAAAGTAAATGTCATGTACCAATCTAACGTTTAAAATAAAGAACCGATGAGATTTTGCAAATTTTATGCGTTTTATTGTTTAAAAAAGTTCTCAAGCTCTTAAAAAATCACCCTGTAGTTCGTCACTTCTCGCTAGTCTGGTGATATTATTTAGTCGTGTTTGATTAATGTTCGTAGCGTGACAATCACAGGAACAATTTTCGATTAACAATTTAGCGATAAAACTTTTTTTTACTTTTAATTTATGACTTCTGGTCAGTCAGTAATTATTTAGTAAATTTCTGACATATCAGAGACTCGGATGATTCGCATCGCTAAGTTCGACTCCTCTGGTAGAAGGTAGAAGTTTAGATGCGAGAAACCTTCTTCTTACTTAAATAAACCTTGCTACGTCGAAATTTTTCGCACTTTATCTTCAAATCCTTGCTATTCCTTCATTTTTCATATTCTTTCTCCACTCACAATCTCTAGTTAGTTTGATATTGTTAAGAAACTGAAATATAAATTGAGTAATTCTTCGACATTCGAAAGTTCAAGTTATCATTCTTTTAAATATTGTGTCCATTAACTTTTACATGAACACTGCATTCGTCTAATAGTTGTATCAATAGTCGTTTCATTAGTCGACACTACATCATCTTGTTTGGTACCTCAATGCTGATGGAGTTCTGTACTGAGAATCTATATCAGAAAGTTTTATATGAAAATAATGTGCAATTCTTCTGTTATAGCGGAGTGAACAGTGAACGGAGTGATTGTACCAGTATTCAGCTTATCGTTCGAGTCAATCCATAAAATCTCACAACTAATGGTTTTCAATGCACCAGAATTTACCCGACGCGAACGAACTTCAGCATACTAAATGCAAAGAAAACCTCTTTGTTTGATCTCGTTATTTAAACAGCAGAATCCTATCATTGATCCGCACAAAAATCGTTCTATAATGTGATTTGTTCAACTCACGTCTACGATGGCCAACATTAATCATCTAACTGAATATCAGATGTTTATATATATATATATATATATATATATATATATATATATATATATATATATATATATATATATATATATATATATATATATATATATATATATATATATATATATATATATATATATATATATATATATACCCTGATTACCCCCCCCCCCCTATATACGCTTTTGGAACAGGTAATTGGAAACCAACGGAGTTAACAGAGCTTCAGTCAATCACCAATCATCAAGCCCTACAAACTCGACTCTTTTTTGTGTTGAGTATGTATGTAACATTTTTTTGCACTCACTTTTCTCGGAGATGGCTTCGATTTTCATGAAAGGTCTTGTAAACCTACACAAAAATCCTGAATTTTATTCGAATCCGACTGCACTTACTTTTCTCAGAGACGGCTGAACCGATTCTTACAAACTTAGATTCAGATGGAAGGTACAATTGTCCTATACAAAGATCCTAATTTTTATTTGGGTCGGACTTCCGGTTCCGACATTACAGGGTGATTAGTGAAAAAAATCTTATTTTAACTTACTTCCTCACTTTTCTCAGAGATGGCGTGACCGATTTCAACAAACTTAGATTCAAATGAACCATCATAGTCTCATACAAAACTGCTAAATTTCATCCGGATCCGACTTCCGGTTCCGGAATTATATGGTGAAGTGTGTTAAAAATTGGATACCGTCACTTGAAGCGGCGAAACAAAACACGTAAAAAAATTTGTTAACTTGCCCCGAAACTATTCCAATCGATAGTCATTGTCAGTGAAAGGCCAAACATTAATTTGGCTTTCTTGTTTGTTTTTGGGTTTTTGATGACTGACCGAAGATTGCGGTTACGGAAGTACCTCTTTTCGTTCCTTAGAGATGGTTCAACCGACCTGAGTACTGTTTCACTCTGTAGGTTATACTAGTTTATGGACAAACCGTTTTGTTTTCTAAGAATCAAAGAAAATTATTTTGAGGAATACCACACATTTATATATGAGAATATGTGAGATATGAGAAAGGCATCATTACACCACTTGGTGAATTAAAACAGGTTTTGTTTGTAGTTTTTCTTATTTCACACGTTGTTTTTCATAACTTAGTTTTAGAATTTAGTTTTCTAATGCATATTGTAAACTTTTGGTTCACCACCTCAGCTTATTCGCATGTTTTGTCTCTTTTTCGAATATAACTATTCGTCAGCAAGAAAGTTGTTTCACTAACATAATTGGTCTTCAATCAAAATGTCTCCATTTATGGCTGTCTACAGATTGAGATAAAAACTAGAGGTTTAAAAATTAACATTAAATTTCCTTACAAATTCAACAATGCATGTCGGCTATTGTGAATAAGTTGTCATTTACATTTTTGTAGATTATTCTTATAAAACAATTGGCATTGATATCTTGTTTCGAGGTAAGATTGGGAATTTGGTGGGTTTCAAGTTGCTCATAATTAATGCAGGAAATCGTCCAACTTTTACGAGATCTGCAATCTATATGAATTCGGTTGAGTCAGACCACTGTACGGTTTTATTTTTCGTAGTTTGAATTTGCACCTTTATATAGAAATCAGAGGCGTTGTCCTGCGTCAAAATCACAGACTGAAATGTACACCCGTCTCAAATATAAGCAGTGTACAATTAATTCGTATTCCAATGAATAACATATGAAAAAGGAAAACTAACGATACATTTCAAAATTCACAGGCAACGCATCCCCAAGCATCAGTGGTGGCTGAAACTTCGCCCACTGCTGAGAATTCTGGCCAAGCACGACTCCACTTACGAAGAGGAAGGACTCTACATCACCGTCGACGAAGAGATGTCCACCGATTCTCCGTGCGCTTAAATTGTTTTGTCCCGCACGCACACAAATGTTTCTGGGAGACCACCTACTTATAATCGTACGTCAACTCTTTTCACCGGAACGAAAGAAGGAAAAAAATGCTACGGCTATGCAAAGATTGTCGTGCGATTGTAAAGGGTGGTATTGAGTCGCATATAGCTAATTCTAGGACAACATTATTTAATTCTCTACCGATAACTGAACGGAAGGTGTTCCCGCCTAGTTGATATAGTCGTTTCATTGGCCAGGAAAATTGAGATCGTTTTATCATCCCATCATTAGCCGTCGATGCAAAAATACGACCGTGAAGATCTTTTCTATGATATTCTGCATTTTATAGCTCATGAACAACCAGGCGACACTACTAAATGGGACAAAAAAAAATTTTCTCTGTACTAAACAGTTTATTCGGTATTTTAGACTGCATCTCATCCTATCAAATGAAAAAATAAACTAAAAGTAAAGTGAATGTATAGGCAAATTGATTACAAAACCCAAAGAGATATACCTCAGTTAGGAGCAAAACAAAAAAAATCTGTTATCAGTGCAAAGAAATTGTGATTCGTTGTTATCTCCTAGCAAAAGCTAATCGTTAGTCGCCCGTTTCCAATCTATGACTAATCATACACCTACTCACTACGAACAAATATACGATGCTGCACGCGATTAATACCCTTAGAATAAGTTGTGTTTTGTTACACGCACACACTTCCAGCGCCAGTCCAATAGCATAGAACCTCCTGTCGGTCCGGAAGAATAAATGTGGACCCAAATATGTCCCGATTTTACTGATTCTAATATTGTTTCCGGATTTGTTGTTTGTCCTAGTTTGGCTTAGAAAAAAAAACACAAAACAACTCATTCATGACAAACCAAATTCCCATCCCAAAAAAAAAACAAACGTGTTAACTTATTATGAGACAAACAAAAAAAACTATTTATTTTTTTCATGGCTATATACGTGTTGAGTTACTTTGTGAACAAGTATTATTTTATTTCTCTTATGATGATCACCAAGTGAGTTTACGCAGAAAGATGATATTTTGTCTTGTTTTGAAAAACAAAAAAAAACAGTTACATATGTTGAATTAAAAACGAAACATTGACGTTTAAAATCAGATACATAAATGATTTGTGCAACAACATTGATATAAAATTACAAAAAAAAACGTGTTACAATGTCTGAAGGTACAGAATGTTGAATAAAAAAGTAGATTATGAATCACAACCATCATTCTTCACTGATCGTACCGAGCGAAAGCCGTCGGGAGCGCCGGTTCACCTGTTTATCGGTTCGTTGCGCGTCCGGTTTGACCAGACAATCCACTATACGGGCTCTGCACTGTTCCGTGGAATCGGTTGCCTGTTTTTTGCCATTCTCCAACCGTAACCGACTACCGTATATGCTGTTGCCTCGCTTCGCACAGTACCAGTGTTCAACGTGTGCAACAATGATCAGCGAAACCGCGTCGTACAGGATGTTTCCCACCTTGAAAGCGTCCACCTTCGGCGTCTCGATGTACCAGTGAAACACTTTCAGTAGCACCGGTCCGCCTTGTTCCTTTAACTTATTGGATAAAACTGTGTTGTACTGTTGACAGATGCACAATGTTACCATACAAACAAAAATAACGTATCACAGCCTACTTACCCATTTGTAATGCTGATATGCATCAGTACCCATCTGCGTCCTTTGAATCTTTTTCGTGTAACGGTGCTTCTTCAGCTCGTACAAACTGACCGTACAGACGTTGTCCAGTGCGATCGTTGGTCGGATTCTGCAAGTACGAAACCATGATTGTTAGCCCGTAACGAATCTACAGCATTTACGCTACTAACCTCTTGCCGTTATAGGTGAGATACACAACATCTACACGTGGTATGCCGGGCGGTTCGTCTAAGCTCGATATACTGCTGTCCTCCCCGCTGATCTGATCCATCCGGCTGGCACGAGAGAATTCACAAAATATTCGTTTCGGAGCAGTGTCTTGTGATCGGGAAGCTCAACCGCAACGTAAAAAAACTGAGTCTCGGATGCTTAGAATGATCGTGCCGGTGCCGATCGCATACCAAAACAAAGTCATCGACAAACTGAACACAAAGCCCAATATGTATATAGGCATTGAAGGCAGGCAGGACTGATAGCTTTGTCACTTTCACAATACGATAGGTAGAACAGGATAGAACTGGTAGGTATGCATTACAGCAAATAGATTAATCTCATGTGCAGTGTATGAATTTCTTCTTCGTAGTCTCACCAAAATATACTATATTGATTCAATTGGTTACTCTCGGTAAATTATGACAGCAGGCACATACTCAGTAGGGGAGGCCCTGGCCCCTCCCGAAATCAAACACAACCATTTTTACATACAATTTACAAGACTTCATGAACAGAGGCATTCCATCAAAAATCATTTTTGGAAGTCAAAGCAATGAGAGAAACCAAAGAAAAGTGTTTTTTTTTCATAAATACGATTATTTCTTAAGGCAGTTTACATAAGTTTTTCTTCGCCGTAGCATCACTTTTACATAAAATTCTTATCCTAATTTAATTCTAACATAGTCACAACGATTTGAATTTATTAAAACATATTCCTCTTATTAGTTAAATATCATCTTAGGTAACTCGTCATTAATTATGAAATCTACTCGGAAATATTATTTGAACCAAACGATTAACTTCTATAAAATATAAAATAAGCTGTTATTTTCAGACATTTTGTTGATAATTTCATAAATTCTTTCGAGTTTGTTTGTATCATTACATAATTTCTATTCTAATTTAGCTATTGATTGACCTCATGGACGCAGCTGGAATCAGAACTAAGTCTTAAAAGTGGCCTTTATTAAATTGAAACTCCAATTTTCTTTATGAAATGATAAATAAGTTTCATGTATGGAAGGTCACGACAAGCAAGAATATCTCGAAAAAAAGTGGTATCAATATTATGAGACTAATGCTCCTTCCAGCCTCCTGCTGGGAAGCCATGTTACTGTGGTAGGCATCCTTCTGCAAAAATCAAAACAACGAAGAAGAATGGCATACAAAAAATGTGTTATTACTAACTAAATGTTTATTCAATGTCTGTTACCATACTTCCCAACAAATTATTGATCAGAATATTTTTCATTACGATAAGGAAATTGAGACTTTAATCAATTTATAAAACTCGATTGTTTGTTTCCCATATTTTGAACGATCTGAAAATTCGGTTGGAATTTTGCTGTGAGTAAATAGGGTAACAGAGGTATTTTGGCCACTTCATATATTTTGGCCCACCTAACAAACTTTATCGATTTTATCGGATTTAATTGATGTGAAGTAACCCATGTTACATAAATTTGAAGGTAAACACATTAAATTACCTATTGCGGAAGGGTTTATCAAAGATATTACAACATTTGGTGGATATTTATTCAAAGTGGGCCAACATAAAATCAATCCTAAAGTGGGCCAAAATACCTCTGTTACCCTACACTCAAATAAAAATTCACGTTCGATTCACTTGAAAAATCACGTAAAATGGTTTCAAATGTCAAATTGAATCTTTTACGTGACGAAAATGAATGTTATACGAACATCCCCTAAAATGAATAGAGTCATCACATAAGGTTTACCTGAATTGACCAAACGTCGAACAATCTACGTGAATTTCCAGTGTGAAAAACTCGATTTTGAAAATGGCGAGCAGTGGCCCTCGAAGTGTAAGTAGTGTAAATATTTGCGAGAAAAGTTATTTAATTACAATTTTTTACTCCATCGACCGGACCATTCCAGTATGAAAGTTTCCATGTGTTCAACTGGACCGAGTGCCTGCGTGAGTCCGGAAGTTTACCCGTTCCTGCCGAATGCTTCAAACAGGCCGTCGGTATGATGCTAGAGACACTGGAACCATGTAATGCGACTTCAACCTGCATCGGTAGTGTTGTGGGAGTTCTTGGATCTCGACTTCGGCATCGGTTGGATGGCAGTGACAACATAAACGATTTCTGGAGGCTTGTCGATTTGAGATACCACGACGTTATTAGTTGCTTTTTAAGCCATTGGAATTATATGACGATTTTCTGAAATAAATGTTTTATATTTCATGGCATTTTTCCTTTCATAGATTTATATCAAAATCTGGAATCTCCCGTTTGACTTCAACCAATATATAAAATAGTAATTTTCTGGTATCTAAATTTGATATGAACTGATAGATAAATGTGATATGAACAGTACATTTCATTTTACCTATGAAACACGTAACTTTTACTGGATTATGCATTAAACAGCTTTTAAATGCCAGTCCATTAAAACCTACGTGAAAAGTAGGGTGGAAAATATTCACATAATTTTTCACGTAACTATAATATGATTATTATTTTGAGTGCATAATTGCTACCGATCTTTTGCTTCTTTTTATTCGATTTCAAGCCATGTACACACTTAAAACAGATTCTTGAGCTCGGAATAATAAAATACCGAATTAGATCGGCAACACGACATTCAGGGTAACAGAGGTATTTTAGCCCACTTTAGAGTTGATTTTATTTTGGCCCACTTTGTAAAAATATCCACCAAATGTTGTAATATCTTTCAAAAACCCTCCCGCAATAGGTAATTTAATGTGATTAGCTTTAAATTGATGCAATATGTGTTACTTAACATCGATCCATGAGCTAAAATATATGAAGTATCCAAAATACCTCTGAATTTCGGCAAAAAATGCCGAGATTTGTACAGCCGAGAGTTCGGTAATCATCTCGGCAAAATAATAATTACTGAGAATCTCGGTAATACCAAATTTGTTAACTGTCAATTATTGCCGAACTTGTTAGTGGCAATTTTGCTGTTTGTTCGGCAAAAGCGATTATGATCGAATAATGAATTGCCGAGTCATCAGTAATCGAACGTACACACTTAAAACAGATTCTTGAGCTCGGCCTAATGAAACACCGAATTAGATCGGCAACACGACATTTTACTGATTGTTCAGTAATCCATATGCTCTTTTCCGAAATTCGTTAATGTGATATTCTGATATCTCGGTAAAGCGCTTTGTTTCGCCGAAGTTTGGAAAAATATTATGCTGTGCTCGTCAGTAAACAACAAATATACCGAAATCTGCAAGTCCGTTTGCCGAGATTTCGAACAGTGTGTTAGCTTTTACTGAAACTCGTTTAAACTTGTCTGTTTAATGTCTCTTGTCGAATGTGCAAAACACCACGTAGCCATTGCTGGTGAAGCGGGAAAATAATATACCTTATGGTAAAAAAACCGGAATTTTCATTTTAAAATTCCCGCGCTTGTCCAATCGGTAAACTTTTATTCTCTCAACGTTGGCAACACTTTTATACACATTCTGTCAAATTTTGACGCATATCTTACGATTAGTTTTTGTTTGGCGTCTATACAAAAAAGTTGAAAAATTTTCGTGTGGCGATTTTTATAATGGATGAAAATTTAGAACAACGTGCGTGCATCAAGTTTTGTGTTGCAAGTGGATTGAGTCTTCCGAAACGTTGAAAATGTTAGAAAAGGCCTTTGGTGAATCGCGTCTAGGAAAAACACAGGCATACGAGTGGTATAAACGCTTCAAAGGTGGTCGTACAAGCTTGGATCATGATGAGATCCCTGGCCGCCCAACAACATCTGTTACTGAAGAAAACATTGAACCGGTGAAGCAAATCGTGTTGCAAAATCGTTCTGTACCGATTAGTGAGATTGCTGTGTTGTTGGGCATCTCCTATGGATCAGCCGAACACTTTTTAACTGATGTTTTGGGTTTGAAACGCGTCGCTTCTCGGCTGGTGCCAAAAAAAGCTGAATTTCATTCAAAAACAGCGTCGTGTTTATGTGACCAAAGAGATGATTTCCAACGCAGATAGTGACCCCACATTCATCGAATGCATCATAACTGGTGATGAGGTGTGGATCTATGAATATGACGTCGAAACCGCACAACAATCGACCGAATGGCGCTTCGAAGGCGAGCCGTTGTTCTAAATTTTCATCCATTATAAAAATCGCCACACGAAAATTTTTCAACTTCTTTGTATAGACGCCAAACAATAACTAATCGTAAGATATGCGTCAAAATTTGACAGAATGTGTATAAAAGTGTTGCCAACGTTGAGAGAATAAAAGTTTACCGATTGGACAAGCCCGGGAATTTTAAAATGAAAATTCCGGTTCTTTTTTGATCATAAAGTATATTAGATGAAGGTAAGAGATTTTTATATTTCTCGAAAAAATAAGTGAAATAAAAAAAAACTTTTCTGTTCATATATTCTGACAAAAGTCTTCTTATTCCCAGATAGAAGCGTTAAGGAGCCCTGGAACTAATTGTCTTTAACCGTGATGTTTTCTTTTGAGGTTTGTTGTGCTTTTTTGTATACTGCATTAAAATGGACATCAATAAAACCACCCCGGTGGCACGATTTTCATCTGCATATAATTGGCTTGAAGCCGAAAATTTTGGTTCTTTGGTTCTAGTTCGCTGTCAAATGCTGTGTTTAAGCAGTGTTCACACGTTCACAGTTTTCTTCATGCGGTTGCACCAACATAAGGAAACGATTTCGATGGAATAAAGACTTTTGATATTGTGTACGGTGACTGATTATCAACAACAGTGTTACAGAGCTCGATATTCGGAATTGGTTTAAGGATGAGTTAACAATTTTGGAAGAAGAAGAGATCTCTGAAGCCTTTATGAGCACCAACAGTGTAGTGCATGGTAATGAGTCTTCCTTCTATCTTGATCCAACTATCGATAAAGTGATTTCTAAACGTGGAAAGTACAAAAAATGTATTCTACCTTGATTAACAAGTTCCCGAAATTCATCCAGAAAATTAAAAATACAAGATGATTCATCAAAATCGATATAGTCCCCTTCAAAGAATTCCTCATCGACTGCATTGCACTTATCCATAATATCATCTCGGGTGCTGAAAGTAGTTTCTTGAGTCGACCGGATAGGAAAAAGTCGCAGGGAGCCAAATCAGGTGAATTCGGTGGTTGCTGAATGGTATTCGTTTCGTTTTTAGCCAGACGTTCACGGGTAACGATGGCATCCACGAGTTGTTTGCCCACTATTCTGATCTTGTTCGGTGAATTGCTAAACGCAAACGTCTCATAACGCCCAAATAATACTATTTGTTTACGGTCTGGTACTATGGAATAAATTCATGACACACAACACCCTTGTAATCAATGAAAACTGTAAGTATCGCCTTCTTTTTCGACTGAAAACTCTCTCATCATCATTCACAGACTCGTTACTTTTGAAACATTCGTTCCACTGATAAACGAATGTTTTCTTCAGCGTATCGTTGCCGAAACACTCTTCTAACATTTGCATTTTTCAATTAAGTACCCAGTTTGAAAATTGAGCTTTGAGGAAACTAATATCAAACTACATTACTCGCAGATGAAATTAAAACATTTATACTGTAGGAATATCTAATTAATACATGGAAAACTTGTTTCGAAATTCTTCTGCATACTTTCACTTACATGAAACGGCCACTGACATAACTGACATAAATGACGTTCATTTGCCATTGAAAATTTTCAATATGAAACGTTTCTGGTGAAATGAAGAGGATTTTTGATCTGCGTTTTTTTTTCAACAGATATGTTAGTTGAATCAACAACATTTTAGTTGAAACTAAACAATTGCAATATTGTAATATTGTGATCTGCGGGCTCTCCGTGCAGTATGTATACGACCCATCGATAAACCAATCCATTTTAGGCGTACAGTATTTAAGTTATGCTTTCGAATCAAGTTAAAATCGGTATTCAATATACTCAAGTGAACATGGTGTGCAGCAACCGGAAAATGACATTCATACTTAACACAAAAACGAGTATCCAGATATATTTCAGTTTTGTCATCCACTCACTAGACAAGCTACCTGGTTGATAGCAAAGACATCATATTAACAAAACTATCCAGCTCTCACATTTCCCGAACAAATCATTGGCAACATCCTTTTTTGTGAGCATGGCGCCTTCAGGCGAGTCCGCATCGAATCTCATACATAGAAGTAGGGAAGAGAAATGCCAAATTCGTGTGCACCAAAATTGCAGCATTGCGCATCCATACAATGGACATGATATGTTGAATGCGATGCCGTGCGGTGGCGTTGCTGAACTGAAGATTGATTTCGCTGCAAGCTGACAGGGTCTGTTGATAGGCAGCCACCGACTAAAGCTAAAATGGTAAAATAGCATATATTTATAGAATCCCATCTGTGCGAAGGTTCAAACGATGTGTTACTTTTTCTTGCATGACGCAATTCTTTCCTACATCGATCGAAGCAGAATTGCCACTAGATGAAATGTGAGGTGTAAAGCAATAATCGAAACCGTCAGCCGTACGTGAGAAAACAAACGGATGACATCATGATAGTATGCTGTGATTGGTTCGAAAAAATCAATTTTTTCATCAGTATGCTATCGAAATACTGAAACGACGTTGCCATACGTGTTTATTGTCATTCAAAATTATGACAGGTAAAGGTTACGCGGCTATTTATGAAATTTTTTGTTGACACCCAATCTCGTATAGTGGAGAGTAAGGCATTTTTAATCAAAAAAAAACTTGCCTCAGGCGAATGAGTTTGTTTAGTAAATTCTTCGATATTATACCACAGACTAACCGACAGGACACTCAAATTAGATTCTTTAATCATTTTAACGGTCATTTCGAATATTCCTTTATTTGGGACAGTACTCGCGTATGGCATGATGGCGCCACGTTACCCTATCAAAAACATCCTGTCTTTTATTTATTTATTTGTCGTCAATCAAAAGTAGACCATAAGGATAATTACAATAATCGTCTTAAATTAGTAAACTATTCTAAATAGATCACTAAATAATGTATAATTTATTATGAGTTAAATAATTATATTTGGCTTACCGAATAGAACTGAAATATTGCTTTAGTTTGTTTTTTGACATAGTGAAATCGACTGCTTCTGAATGCTTGTTGTATACAGCCATCAATTGATTTATTGGCCCATTTTTTGCATAGTTTGTTCGCTGGTGGTTTGTAATAAAAATATTTCGATTTCTTAAAGGCCGAGATGGTATGTAAAAATTTAGTTTGGACAGGAGTTGACTGGAATCTACGCGATTCGAGACAATGTCATTTACAAATGAGACCATTGAAAATTCTCTGCGTTCTTTTAATGTTTGAATACTGATCAGCATACAGCGAGCTTTATAGGATGGAAGAGGAAGTCTTGTCCAACCTAATTTACGCATTGCAAATAACAAAAATTGTTTTTGAACTGATTCAATTCGATCATCCCATGTGATTAAGCAAGGTGACCAAACTAAGCTACAGTATTCTAGTACTGACCGAACATAGGCAATGTATAATGTTTTAATTGTATACGGATCGTGAAAACAGTAACAAAATCGTTTTATGAATCCTAGCATGTTATTGGCTCTGTTTATGATTGTATTATAATGGTCAACAAAAGTCATTTTAGAATCTAGTATTATTCCTAAGTCCCTAATTCTTTCGCATTTTTGAACTGTTTGACTTCCAAGAGTAAGTATCAAGTCAGGTGTATTTCGTTTTTTACTGAATGTTATTCTACTGCATTTTTTCACATTTAGTTGAAGAAGACTTTTGTTACACCATGTATAAAAAGAAAGAATTTCTTCTTGATAAACCTTGGCATCCTCACTTTTCTCTATTTCTAAAAATAGTTTTATTTTTTTTTTCATAAATACGTTTATTTCTTAAGGCAGTTTACATAAGTTTTTCTTCGCCGTAGCATCACTTTTACAAAATATTCTTATCCTAATTTAATTCTAACATAGTCACAACGTTTTGAATTTATGAAAACATATTCTCTTATAGCTTAAATATCATCTTAGGTAACTCGTCATTAATTATGAAATCTACTCGGAAATATTATTTGAACCAAACGATTAACTTCTATAATTTATAAAATAAGCTGCTATTTTCAGACATTTTGTTGATAATTTCATAAACTGTTTCGAGTTTGTTTGTATCATTACATAATTTTTATTCTAATTTAGCTTTTGGTTGAACTCATGGACGCAGCTGGGATCAGAACTAAGTCTTAAAAGGGGCCTTTATTAAATTGAAACTCCAATTTTCTTTATGAAATGATAAATAAGTTTCATGTATGAAAGGTCACGACAAGCAAGAATGTCTCGAACTGGGATATTGGATAGTCTACCTTGGGTACGCAAAGAATTTATTAGTTGAGATCTGACATCACGATACTCCACGCATGTCCAAACGACATGATCAATATCCCGATAACCTTCTCCGCAAGCACAATGATTAGTCTCGGAGAGCCCAATTCAAAGGAGATGTGCATCTAACGTGTAGTGATTGGACATGAGTCTGGACATCACACGAATGAAATCCCTACTCACATCCAGTCCCCTGAACCATGCCTTTGTCGATATATTCGGAATAATTGAGTGCATCCACCGACCCAGATCATCTCTATCCCAAGAAGCTTGCCAGCTGGCAAGTGTTCTTTGGCGAGACGAGCTATAGAATTCGTTGAAAGCAATCGGTCGCTCATGAATTTCACCCTCAATAGCACCACGTTTGGCTAAAATATCGGCTCTTTCATTGCCAGGAATGGAGCAATGAGCCGGGACCCAGACTATAGTGATTAGATAATTATTGTTCAATATGTCGTTCAGGCACTGTTTTATTTTGCCCAGGAAAAACGGTTCAGTCTTGCCAGTCATGTTTGAGCGAATGGCTTCAATTGCACTCAGACTATCTGTGAAGAGGAAATAATGGTTTGGAGATAATGTGACGATTACACTCAAACTATAATGAACTGCTGCTAGCTCTGCTATATAAACAGATGCAGGTTCTTGAAGCCTAAATGAGGCCGAAACATTATTGTTGAACATACCAAACCCTGTCGCTTCTTCAATTCGCGATCCGTCCGTATAAAACATTTTCTCAGAGTCAATATGCCTGAAATTACTTGAAAATATTTTTGGGATTTCCGTCGAACGTAGATGATCCGGGATTCCACGCACTTCGCGCTGCATGGATGTATCGAAAAATAAAGTTGAGTCAGGGGCACTTAGGATGCTGACACGGATAGGAATATATCTTGAAGGGTTGATTTCCTGTGACATATGGTTAAAATATACTGTCATAAATTTTGTTTGAGATCGAAGCTCGACTAGTCGTTCGAAATTATTAATTACCATGGGATTCAGCACCTCACATCTTATTAGCAGGCGTGATGAAAGCTCCCAAAATCGATCTTTTAATGGAAGAACTCCCGCCAGAACTTCAAGACTCATTGTATGTGTCGAATGCATGCAGCCTAAGGCAATTCGCAAACAACGGTACTGAATTCGCTCAAGTTTGATAATATGAGAGTTTGCAGCGGAACGAAAACAAACGCATCCATATTCCATTACTGAAAGTATCGTTGTTTGATACAATTTTATTAGATCTTGCGGATGAGAACCCCACCAAGATCCTGTTATTGTTCGAAGAAAATTTACTCTTTGTTGGCATTTCGTTATCAGATACCTAATGTGTCCTCCCCACGTGCATTTGGAATCGAACCACACCCCGAGGTATTTAAAAGTTAAAACCTGTTGGATCATTCTTCCCATCATATGGAGCTGAAGCTGCGCGGGATCATGCTTTCTTGAAAAGACGACTAACTCTGTTTTCTCCGCAGAGAATTCGATACCAAGATGAACAGCCCAATCGGACAAGTTATCTAAGGTATCTTGCAATGGTTTATGCAGATCAATAGCTTTGGGTCCAGTAACTGAAACCACGCCATCATCTGCCAATTGTCTTAGTGTACATGGGGTTACTAGACAGCTGTCAATGTCATTTACGTAAAAATTATAGAGGAGCGGACTGAGGCATGAGCCTTGCGGGAGACCCATGTAGCTAATTCTGAATGTTGCCAAATCGCCATGTGAAAAATACATGCACTTCTCTGACAAAAGGTTGTGCAAATAATTATTTATAACCGCTGGAAGTCCATGTTGGTGGAGCTTGTCTGAAAGAACATCAATGGAAACTGAATCAAATGCTCCTTTAATGTCTAAAAATACAGATGCCATTTGTTGCTTTTGAGCGAAGGCAATTTGGATGTCAGACGAAAGTAATGCAAGGCAATCATTCGTCCCTTTATTTCTACGGAAGCCAAACTGAGTATCTGACAACAAACCGTTCGTCTCGACCCAAGTGTCGAGACGTCGCAGAATTATTTTTTCGAACAATTTTCTAATGCAGGACAACATCGCAATGGGTCTATATGAATTGTGGTTGGAAGCTGTTTTCCCCGGCTTTTGAATGGCGATAACTTTCACTTGCCTCCAGTCAGGTGGAACAATATTTTGCTCAAGAAACTTGTTGAACAATTCCAACAAACGTCTTTTTGCGAGGTCGGGCAGATTCTTCACCAAGTTGAATTTAATTCTGTCCAACCCAGGGGCGTTATTGTTACAAGACAAGAGTGCTATAGAAAATTCCATCATTGAAAATGGGTTATTAATAAAACCATTATTTGGAGGAGATTCCCGTATAATGCTCTGCGTAGGAACAGAATCTGGGCAAACTTTCCTAGCAAAGTCAAATATCCATCGGTTCGAGTATTCATCACTCTCATTGCCCACGTTACGATTCCTCATTCGTCTGGCCGTATTCCAAAGAGTGCTCATTGAGGTTTCTCTCGACAAACCTTCGACAAAATGTCTCCAATAGCTACATTTTTTGGCTCGAAGTATGCTCTTGTACTTGGTTTCTAAAACCATAAGTTTTTCAAAATTCTGAGGAGTTCCTCCTCCCCGTTTTAGAAACGTCTTGCAAGCATTTTGTTTTGCGAGTTTAGCCTCTGAGCACTCTTTGTCCCACCAGGGGTTGGGAGGCCTTCTGTTAGACGATGGACCAAGAAATCGTTTGGTTTGGGCTTGTTCTGCGGCCTCCAGAATCGAACAAACGAGGAAGTCATATTCTTCAAGTGGAGGGAGCTCTTCCATTGAATTCAAAATACTAGAGATTCTACTTTGGTATTTAATCCAGTCGATATTTTTTGTCAAATCGAATACTAGCTTTTTTGTCAAATCGAATACTAGCTGAATTAGCAATACATTTGTTACAGCTAATTGAGATGATGATTGGTAAATGATCGCTACCGTGTAAATCAGGCAGTATTTTCCAGGTGCAATCTAGTCGAATTGATGTTGAGCAAAGAGATAGATCTAAAGCACTTGGGCGTGCTGGAGGTCTTGGGATCCGTGTCATGCTACCCATATTTAATACCGTCATGCTAAAATTGTCACAAATGTTTTGTATTAAAGATGATCTGCTATCATTGTAAACGGAACCCCACATAATACCGTGCGAATTTAAATCTCCCAGAATCAATCGTGGAACAGGAAGGGCTTCAACCATTTCATTAAGCTTTTGCTGTCCAACTTGTGCTTTTGGAGGAATATAAACCGAAGCTATGCAAATATCTTTGCCTTTAATGTTTATTTGGCAAGCAACAACTTCTATACTAGAAGTTGAAGGGATGTTTAATCTATAAAAGGAATAGCATTTCTTAATTCCCAAAAGCACTCCACCATACGGAGAGTCTCTATCGAGACGTATAATGTTAAAATCATTAAAATTTAAAGCTATGTTTGAAGTAAGCCATGTTTCGCATAAAGCAAATACATCACATTTTTGACTATGCAATAATATTTTAAATGAATCAAGTTTTGGCATGATGCTTCGACAATTCCACTGCAGGACAGTGATTGTATCATTCGCGACGGGTGATAAATTATCCATCAAAAGATACAAAACCTGAGACAATTGGCCATTGAGCTGATAACTGCTTCAAAAAGGTTCTAGCTATTGGAAGGAATGCCATTATGAGGGTCTTTAAGGGTTCAGATATATTGAATGCTGAGAAAATCCATTCAACAATTTCCGAAAACTTCAGTAATCCTGTTGGTGGCTGTGAAATGGAGCCCACTGGATTATTATCTTTTTCTGTACTAGATCCTGGATTGGTTTGGGAATTTGACAAACCAGGAGGCACAGTCTTTGGTTTTGACTTTTTTTGTTTAACACGGGGATCTTTTTTTGAAGATGAAATTTTAGGTGTCTTTTTTGGTAATTTGGAGGAAGACTTCTTTCTCTTAACTGACCCTTGGGTAGTGATAAACGAATTACCTTCACTATTTTCGTCAGAGTCAGAGTCCTCTGGTTCCTCTAGATTTGAAAACCCGTTTTCGGTTTCCAAAGGGGGGACATCAATGACCGTTTTAAGCATTTCTGCATATGTGCGCTTAGACCGTGCTTTTAAAGAAAGCTTAATTTTGTCTTTGTGCACTTTAAATGCAGTGCATACTGAAATATCATCATGAGGACTATTCCCACAATAAATACATTTTTCAATTTCCTTGTTGCAATCATTATCTTTATGAGGCCCTTCACACTTAATACATTTTGGTTTATTACTACAGTAAGTAGCTGTGTGGCCGAATTTTTTGCAGTTCGTACAATTCATTACATTTGGAACAAAAAGCCGAACAGGGAGGTGAATTTTATCGACATAGACATGGGACGGCAACGCAGACCCGGCAAATGTCACTCGAAACGAGTCTGATGGGCGATAAACTTTTTTTCCTCTTCATGAACTACTGAGTACAGTTGTTTGCACTCCAGTATTTTCACACCCTCAAGCATAGAGTTCTTGAAACGACCAACACCATGCTTGAGTAAATCATCTACCGAAAGACTCGCTTCGGTAACAACACCGTCAATTTCGACATCTTTGGAGGGTATGTAAACTTTATACTCTTTATTGAAATGTTCCGAAGAGACAATATCATTCGCGTGTTTCAAATTATTTACCACAACACGAATTTTATCTTTATTTACTTTTATGATCTCTTTGATTGAAGAGTATCGTGATGTCAAACCTTTATTAATTTGAAAAATGTTTAATGGCTTTGATATACGTCTAAAAAAGACTATCCAAGGCCCAGAAGAGCTCTCCTGATATTTTTTCGTTCGTGGGGGTATCGGATTCATGCTAGGATTTACGTCCATGGATTCATCCATTACATTAAAATTTTTAACTAAACTTTAAAATAAAATTTGAAACCAACACTACACAGTACTCAATCAAAAGGAAAAGAAAAAACTTCTACCTTGAAATTGTTGTCTATCTCCGTTGCACTGCCGTGTAGATCCTCGTTGCTCTAGATGTTCTTGTTGGATGTATCTGGACGTTGATACAATGCTGAAGCTCACTGTAGCGATAGAATATGATGTGATGCTACTGCTACCTGACATCCAGCACCACTCGAATTCCGATTTGCTTTCGTCTTCGCCAGCTGTAACCAGCGCAGGTCACCGGTGTATACCTGCGTGTTGTATGGCAGTGGAAAGACCGAGTTGTCTTGTCTCCTTCTTCCTAGTGCTCCGCACCGATATGCTTCTGCACCGAAGTGCCTTCGCACCGGTGTGCCTTTGCACTCTCCTGCTTCTATGTGCCTTTGCACTCTTCCTCTTCGATGTGCCTTTGCACTCTCCTGCTCAGCACTTGTGGCTGTATATTGCGGCCTGGGTAGAGTTTGGGAAACGCCCTTTGTTGTTTCCTTCACCAGCTTGGCCCAGCACTAGGGCTCTCTTATGCAGCACGACTATACGTTTTAACGGCTGCTGCCAACAGGTCTCTACCTGTAGTTCAACCGTTGTCGTATTTAACGCGTGTAAACCAACCAGCGTTATTAAACTGTACGCTTCTATACACAACCTTCTCGGTTGAACGGCTATTACTGAATGTCAAAAATAGTTTTATATCGTCTGCGTATATTAGAATTTTTATTTTTTTTTTTAAAAGAAAGGAAATGTCGTTTACAAACAAGATAAATAAAAGAGGACCTAAATGAGATCCCTGGGGGACCCTAGAACTGACGTGAATGGGGCTCGACTTTTTACCCTTAAATTTTACAATTTGTTGACGATTTGTTAGATAAGATTCCAACCATTTAAGAAGACCTGGTAAGATTCCCAATTTCTGTAATTTGAACATAAGCATGGGTATGTCAACACGATCGAATGCTTTGCTGAAATCTGTATAAAGAGCTTCAATGTAATTTCCCTTGTCCATAGCGGTCAGGGTATAGTGGACGAATTCAAACAAATTAGTAGTAGTGGAACGTCCTTTGAAAAATCCATGTTGCATGTGAGTAATTCTATTTTTTATTTGACTAAACAGTTTGTCATTAACGATCGCTTCAAAGAGCTTCGGAATGCAAGAAAGAATAGCAATCCCGCGATAGTTGCATATGTCTGCTTTTTTCCCATTTTTGAAAATTGGTATAAGGAAAGAGTTTTTCCACGTATCTGGAAAAACTCCAGACTGAAGCGAATTATTAAAAAGCCAGCACAAAGGGGTTGCAAGATCTAATGCTAATTTTTTCATAAATATGGGTGGAATCCCATCAGGTCCGGCACTTTTAGAGACATCCAATTTGTTTAGGGCATCTATTATGTCTAGCACTTCGATTTGATTTACATTAATATCTTCAGTAAACTCTGGAAAGAAATTAAAATATTCACGATCGCGGTCATCTTCAGAAAACTTCGTATAAATTTGTTGAAAAAATTTAGCGAAAAGATTACAAATTTCTTGTGAGTTATTACCAATGTTTTCCTGTAAATACATTCTTGACGGAAAGTTTTCTGATTTCAATTTGTTTCTAACATAACTAAAGAATTTTTTTGGGCAAGACTTTATTTCCTGTTCAGTTCTTGAGTTATACTCTTTGTGTAGAATCTGGTCCGCTTCCCTTTTACGTAATCCTTCCTTACTGCTTGTCTCGTGTATTCTGCCGGACCCGGAAAAAGAAGTGTCAATCCTGTTCACACGAAGAGACACGCAGCAATCCCACGATTAATATATACAGGGTGTAACATAAACCAATCAATACACTACAATCCCTCCTTTGAAATAATAAACAAAAGTCTAGTCAGTTGAATTTGATTTCAATCATAGTAGGGTCTTTAATAAGTAACATAATCGTGGTACTTTGTTGGTACACTTCTTGATCGTCTCACAGATGGCGATCTGTTCGTTGATGTTTTTTCTAATTCCTCCGTACACGTGGTTTCATGCTCAGCGGTTGTCGTGGTAGGTTCAGAATAAGTTGAGGTATCATCTAGATGAGCGTCCTTGAAATACTCTTGGTCCTCAGTCTTTCTTAAGTGAGCCGAACTTCGCCTATAAAGCTTACCGGTAGTTTTAGATTGTATAAGGGTGTCGGTACCTTCTTTCCGCTGAACCACATACTCTTCATTTGCATATTCTGTATCTAATTTATTTGACTTTCGCATCCGTTTGGCAAGTACCACATCACCTTTTTGTATGTCGCTCTTCTTTGCTCGTCGTTTCATATCACTGTACTCTTTACCCTTTTCTTTAATGACAGTATCCCTCTCACGCACTTCTTCATCTTCAAGAAAAGTCGAAACTGTGGGCAGCTTGCTTTTAATTAGTCGCCCGAACATCAATTCTCCTGGTGATTTTCCTGTTGTTTGATGCTTCGAAGAGTGATATGTCAATAGATAAAGTCTTAACTCGTTCCGCCAATCTTTTCCAAGTTCTTGAGAAATGCGTAGACGCTTCAAAATCGAACGATTTTGGCGTTCAACTTCCCCGTTGGACTGAGGCCAGTACGGTATTGTATTCAGTAGCTTTATACCATTCGCAGAGCAAAACTCACGAAATTCCACACATTCTGAACTTATCTGTGGGGCGTTATCGGCTTTCAAGAAAGATGGAATTCCATACCGACCAAACATAATCATTAGCTCTCGCAAAACATCTTTCGTTGTAGTTGTTTCCATTTCAACGACTTCCATGTAACGACTGTAGCAATCCACAACTATTAGAAGATGTTGACCTTCAGGAAGAGGCCCCAAAAAATCAAGAGCCAATGTTTGCCAAGGTGATGAGGGAAGACAACTGCGACTCATTGGTTCGGGTTGTTCAGGAGCTGCAACCAATGTGCAACCTCTACAACACTTTACGAACCGTTCGACTGATTGATCCATTTTTGGCCACCAAACATTTGATCTTAGGTGATTTTTCATCATCACGATGCCGGGATGGCCCTCGTGAGCTGTTATTAAAACCCTTTCTCTCAAAGTTACGGGTATAACGATACGATTGCTTCGAAGTAGTACACCTTGGAAGTCATATAGTTCATTAGCCACTACCCTGTACTCTACAGGTAAGGTCTGCACATTACCGTTCTTCAAAATATTCAAAACCGTCAGAATATCGTTGTCAGTATTGGTAGCCTGTACTATTTCTTTCCATGATAATGCTGCACAGGTAGCCGTTTGAACGGTTATCTCGTGAACAAAGATTTCTTCTGCAGGATCGAAAGCCTTAGGTTCCATGACAGTTAAGCGAGATAATGAATCAGCTATATTTTCTTTACCAGCGACGTGTATAACGTTATAATCAAATGTTTGCAAGCGGAGAACCCATCGTTCTATTCGTGCACAAGGTCTAGAGCGTTTCGAGAACAAAAGCTCTAAAACTTTACAGTCAGTCAAAATATCGAACTTTTTCCCAAGGAGATAGTACTTGAATCGTTCTACGCTCCAAACGACACCTAATGCTTCCTTCTCTGTTTGACAGTATCGTCGTTCCGTTTCGGTTAATGATTTGGATGCATAACTAATCACGCGTTGTGTATTCTCATTATCGAATTGTAACAAAACTGCTCCTAAGCCTGAAGGACTGGCATCGGCAACCACAACTGTACGATCTTCTGCTTTATAAAACCCCAAGTTGTTCATGTTACTCAGAGCAACTTTGATGGATTGAAATGAGTTTGATTCCTTTTTGGTCCACTCGAACATTTTACCCTTGACCAAAAGTCGACGCAGTGGTTCGTCGATAGTTGCAAGATGTGGTATGAATTTGTTTAGATAATTGGCCAACCCGAGAAAACTGCGTACCTCAGCTTCATTCTGAGGTTCTCTAAAAGACATTAAAGCTTCTATTTTAGATTCAGAAGGGCTTATTCCTTTTGAGGAAATTTTATATCCCAAAAATTGTAGCTCATCCACGCGAAGTTTGCATTTTTCCCATTTGAGCTCGACTCCCTTATCTTTTAATCTGGAAAGAACCTGTAATCAAAACACAAGGATATATATATATATATATATATATATATATATATATATATATATATATATATATATATATATATATATATATATATATATATATTTTTTTTTGTTTCATAACGACAATAAAAAGTATATTTTCTTGAAATAAGAATGAAAACAAAACTTCACCGATCATATATCTCAAAATACCTTTTCGAGGCGACTGTCATGTTCTTCAATGTCTTTCCCTTCAATGATTATATCATCAAGATACCAATAGGTTCCGCTACAATCTGCCAGTATTTCATCCATGGCTTTTTGGAAAAGCTCCGGTGCTGTTACTAGGCCAAACGGCAATCTCTTAAATCTAAAAAGCCCTCGATTCGTCATAAATGTGGTTACGTCACGGGATTCTTCTGCAAGTTCGATTTGGAGAAATGCTTCGCGAATATCGAGTTTGCTCCAAATTGTCCCTCTTCCTAACCGTGCAATATAATCGTCCACAACAGGCATCGGATGATGTTCTCGAAGAACAGCCTCGTTAACGCGCCGAAGATCTACGCAGAGTCTAGGTTCTCCATTTGTCTTCCCTACAACAACTAGTGGTGATACCCAGCTGGTAGGACCCGTTTTAATTTCAATGATATCACGCTTCAATAACTCGTCAATTTTTCTCGCGACTACTTCTTCTAACGGCAAAGGAATGCGGCGCATTGGTTGAAAAACTGGAATGACTTTTGGATCCATATGAATAAATGCCTTTATTTCTTTAATTTTACCGAATGGTTGTGGCTGATCTTTGACGTTGTTCACATGTAATCCAACTTGCAATACACCAAGTTGTTTAGCAGTTTTATCACCAAGAAGACATCGTTGCCCTCCCTTAACAACAAGAAACTCTGATTTAACAGTTTTGGCTCCAATAGTGATATCAGCAATGAAAGATCCCATAATAATTAATGGAACATTGCTTCCATATGCCCTTAAGATACGATTGCTCCCTTTCTTTGATGAATGTACTGTAACTTTGTTGCCTTTCATTTCGGTCCAAACAATTTCGCTAATTAAATTAGCATCTGCACCCGAGTCTACTAACATATCCGTCGAAACACCACCGACAATGCACGTGAGCAAATTGGATTCGTTACCTGAGTAAAAAGCATAGTAAGCTTTATCTTGCATATTATTGTCTTCACCGTCGGTCGTCTTATGAACATTCTCATTGTTGACACTCTCAATCACTCGAATCCGTTTTCTTTGGGGAGTTATTACCCCTTTCCGTTTACGGCACAGCTTCTCGAAGTGCCCATAGCTTTTACAGTTGTGACATTGTTTACCTCGTGCTGGACACGACAACGATGAGGACAGATGTCCTAGTCTACCACAATTGAAGCAAGTCTTTGTTGAGCGTGCTTTATTTATATTTTCCTTCAATAAACTGTGTTGTTTTCCATTCGGTGTGGTTACATTGTATGTTTTGTCTTCAGAATGAGATCCTTTTTGTGCAGTTATTTCGATTAATTGCTGGTCCACACTTTCTTGAGTAATTCCAAGCGCTTCAATATCCACTAAAGATAAATTTTTCAATAGAATCATTCTACGTACTTCATTTGAGGAACATCCTTCAACAACTGCATCCGTCAGGTGTATATCCCTCAATATTTCTTCTACTTCGTTTCCATACTTTTCAAAACCACACTCGGTTGCTTGCTGTTTAAGACGTATTAAATAATCGGCAAATCTCTCTCCAGAATTTTGTTTCATTTGTCGAAGCTTCCTACGCTCGGTAATGCTCTGATATCGTGGTTCGAAAAATTCGTCAAGTTTTTCCACTGCTGTGTCATACCATCGTGGTGTTAGTGTAACCAACGAGACATGTTCGTGCCCTTTAAGGTTTTTGAAAACCGTCTGCAGGGCCGATCCGCCCAAATGCAGCATTTTAGCGTGCATAACTTTCTGGTCTGTTATATTATAGGCCGCAAAGTAGCACTCTAAAGACTCCTTCCACGTCTTCCAATCTCTAGCAAGTTTACTTGTCTCGATCCTGTCGCATCGAAAAGGTGGAATAGCCCGCGATTCCTCCATCTGTAATAGACAGAGATAGTATATATGAAACTCATTCTACTTGATACTCCGCTTGAGAATATGTCCAATAAACTTTTGAACAAATTTTCGTATGTTCCGTTATCGAAATGAACTATGACTGACTGTCAAAAAAAAAGTACTGGAACAATTCAATCATCGGTACAATTGAGGCCTTTCCCATAATCTCTTCGATTATTTTTTTTTTCAACATCTTAATCTGGGAGATCCCAAAGATTTCCGCACTTCTGGAGAATATATTTGCAGAACATATTCTCTTGAACTTTGCCCCCTGGAGAATTCTTTAGATTCTCGCAATTTTCACAGGGGAAAATTCATATAATTTCCGCCAACGCCATGAGAACGTCCAATTCTCGCAAAGTTCAAACCAATGGAGAATTCTATTTAATTCTCGCATCCACATCACACTTTTCAAGTGACCCTACATGTAAGTCTTCGTATTAATTATTTACCTCCCAAATTTATTTCAATCGTCGCCAATTGTAGAATCTTGTCCGCTTCCCTTTTACGTAATCCTTCCTTACTGCTTGTCTCGTGTATTCTGCCGGACCCGGAAAAAGAAGTGTCAATCCTGTTCACACGAAGAGACACGCAGCAATCCCACGATTAATATATACAGGGTGTAACATAAACCAATCAATACACTACACTTTGAATGCAGTATCAATTGCTAAACTTAGTTGGTCACAGATGTGTATGTAATTCGATAAATTGTCACTATTATTTTCTCTTTTGTACTTTTTATGAGCTTTTTGTTTTCGATTTCTTAAATTTCTAATATGCTCGTTATACCAAACAGGATACTTTGAATTATTTTGTCGCCTAATTTTCTTTAATGGGACATGTTCATTTATTATGTCGTACAGCCGTGCGTAGAAAATATCGACTGAAATTTCGACATTTCCTTCGTTTCTAAGTAGTTCTTGCCAATCTATTTCTCGTAGCTTACGACTAATACTATCATAATTTGCTGAGTGGTAATCGAAAATCTCCTCATACTCGTAGTCGTCGGGTCTATTAATCTGATGTATAAATATTGAGAATTCGATTGCTGTATGAAAAACTTCATTTTTCCACAATGGAGTTGGTGATTCTATTGATGTGATGTGATGTGATGTGAAGTGAAGCCACCATCAGTTCAAGGACTTGCCAGTGGATGCGGGTAGACTTACAGTAGCCCCGATATGACTCATCCACTCACCTTCTTACTATAGCTGTTACCGAAAAGCGAACAAAAAGGGTTGGGCGGATACGTAAGTAGAGTCACTTACTCGTATTCCGCGGGAATAAAAGATGCTCTTCCAACCATAATATCCAGTGCATGGATGAAGCATATCGCTATACATGCTTGAACCCGCCTGATGGTTTGTTTGAGAAGGGCGCGTCAGACTCATTTCAAACCTTCAGAAGGAAACAAGTTTCCTTCAAGTGACTTGGGCTGGCTATCCACAATCCCTCGTCCAGTCATCAATTCGTCCGATGCCCTGATGCTCCCTCCCCTTTACGCCTCCGTGCAAAATGTTTTATATTGATAAATACAATGAAACATAGTGTAATGAAATTAATATAACATAAAATGATATAATAGATTACAAAATAATATAATATAACATAACATAATATAATATATTTTAATTTAATATAATATAATACAATGATATAAAATAACAGTTAATGTAGTGTAAGTTATGCTCTTATCTTGGCAATACTGCAGGAAGTAGAATATTTCTCTTCTAATAATAATAATAATATCCACATCTATAAAAATAATATATGTTATTATTATTGATGACAAATTAATAATAATAACAATAAATATAATAATGAAAATAACAATAAAAAACAATATAATATAGTACAATGAATTATATAATAAATAATAGAATAAATAAAATGATATGTTGCGATATGCTATGATATTATATTACTTGAATTTATATGTCATTTCTCATCCTCTCATTCTGCCATCAACGCATTCCATCGACCATTTGTCACCACAGACACACGTGTAGGCATGAAGCTCAGCTTGTGACGACCTTGACATTTAGTTGAAAGTTACTTTAAAAATGATAACTTATAAGGAAAACAAATTTATATTTTGCGCAGAGGTACGTAGTACTACTAATAATAAACCCTATAATATAATATAATATAATACAACATAATGCAATACAATATAACACAATACAATAGAATACAATATAATATAATATTATATAATATAATAAAATATAATACAATATAATACAATATAATATGATATAATGCAATGCAGTATAATACCATACAACATAGTATATAATAACATAAAATAGTGTAAGACGATAATATATGAAATAATATGCTATGATACAATATAACAGGTAATATCGCAGTGTAAGTTACGCTCTTCTAATAAAAATAATAATAATAATACATGATGTAATAAACAACACAATTATATGTTGTAATATACTATGATAAACACTGCACTTTAGGATGGGCTTCAACCTACAAGCCATTTCGCACCCTCTCATTCTGCTACTAACGCTGAAGGCGATAGCACCCAGTCGACGCCGTTCTATTGACCAAATGTCATCATAGACGCTCGGGGAGGCATGAGATAGGGACTTGTGAGGACTTAGTTATCTCACCATTTGACGACCACAATGGAGTTGGTGATTCTATTACACAAAAATCATCGTGAATATTAGTAAATAAAAAATCTAAATAACAGTTTTGCTGATTTTTTACATGATTAATTTGATTAAGACCTAAACCAGATATTTTGTCGAATAAGTAATGAAGTGTTTCATTCTCCCCAACGAGAGGTAGTAAAATGCTATCATTTTCAGCGTCTTGAATAAAGTCGATATTGCGCTGATTAAAGTCTCCATATATATGAACTTTAACTTCCGATGGAAGCTTAGTAATTATTTCATCAGCAACATGCAAAAACTTTTCATATGTGGCTTTTTGGGCATTGTTAGGAGGAAAATATACTGAAACAAAAATATGTGTTTCACCTGCTAAATGAATTCTTACCCATACGTGTTCAAATTCTTTAAATTTCGTAGTGGTTATCATTTCGGCGTCAAATTCTGCTAAAACAGCAATGAGAACACCTCCCCCCGATTTTTTATCAGATGTATGGAGCTCACGATCGTTTCTAAAAACGTTGTAAATGTTTCCGAAGACTTCCGTGCTGTTAACGCTATCATCCCAACTAGTTTCGGTTGCTAGAATAATTCCATACGAACCAGCCCGGTGGCAAGGATAGGGCGCTGCAGCAAGTGCTAGCGTAGCCAACATCTGGGGCATTTGGTGGGCAATCAGAGCGCTCAGAGTACGGTAAACAAACATTCGAGCATTTCAATTCGAGTAAAATCTTAATTTTCTTATCGTAGTGATGATATTCTGATCGATTATTTGCGGGGAAGTGCTTTAAAGGGTACTGAATAAACAAGTAGTTTGTAATATCCAGTTTTTTGTTAGCCATTTTTCTTCATTGTTTTGGTTTTTGCTGAATGATGCTGGCCACAGTTTCATGACGTCATAGCAGGGGGCTGATACGAACACCCTAAAATATTTTTATGGATTTCATTAATCTTAAGTGCGCTCTTCATACGGTTAAAATTTTGACAATATGCTACGATTTCTGTCGACGACGCTAGATGAGGAGATCTTATTGAACATGATTGTTGACTTGTGATAATATGGTCATTATTCTCTTCTTCTGGGTAATGCGTCAAAATTGTCGAAAACACGAATGTTGAGCACGACACGCCACGCACGTATCAGTTGACGAACATTCAGCAGTCATTTGATTCGGCATCGTTAGTTGCAGGTTGTGCTCTCGATAAGGATTAATCGTCGGTCCTCTTTGAAAATTAATTGTAGGTCTGTAATTTGTTGGTGGTCCCGAAAATCGATCCTTAGCTGCAGCAAGAAGTATTCTATCAGGTGGAAGATTATTTCGGCTGTTGTTGTAGTTGTTGTTATTATTGTTATTGCTATTATTATTCATGTTGTGACTAATAATGTTATTACAATATCGTTTTGTAGATGAATGATGCGTTGAAAGAATATTGGATCTGTTATTGTAATTTTTTCTTGAATTTCGCTTTCTGCGCCTTCTTGACTTGTCAGCCTCATTTTGCTGACGTCGGAACCTAGATTGGCGTGCGTCGTACTCACTCCAATCTGCTTTCCATACTTTTTTGCTGCCTAATAAACGCCATCCAGAATAGTCGGGTTTTTTACAGTTCAATTCGTCATCCAAACTGGGGCATGAGTCAGGTGTCGATGATGATGATACAGCAATTTGGATTCCAGCAATATTTGTTGATAAAGACTTCAACTCCTCTAGAATGTCCAACTCGACCATAGAATTCGGATTGTTAGGTAAACAGGTTGCTGTGTCAAGTGATAGCTGGCTGAGTTGACTTATTTCGTTACTCAGGTCTCGCAAATTTGTAGAAAATTCTGACGTCACGGTTTGCAGTGTCGAGAACACACTTTCCTTTGTCGACTTTAAAGCTGTATCTAGCAGTGCAGTCATGTGATTTTTAATACTTGTCACACTTCCCGGCAAACTGCTATTTTTATTTAGTGCGATCAACTCATTTTTTATGGTAGTGAGTAAGACTTCTAGTCCGTCAATCGTCTCATGTATTACAGTTGGCTTCTCCTGTTGGAAAGCAAACTTATGCAGCACTTCCGTGTTGGCCTGAAGTTGCTTCTCCAGCAGTTTTTGTTGTTCAACAAGGCTGCTATAATGCATCTTTACTTGTAGTAATTCTTGACATACCTCGCAACATGGCAGCACATAAGAATTAATATCTGCTTTTTTGTCTCTCTTCCTGAGAGAACCGCGCTGAATGGTAACACCGATGCAAGCCGCGTGAAATTTTCGAGGGCAGCCAACGCATGTCCACATGATTGTGTCGACGGAGGTATCCAGTGCACAAATTTCACAACTCATGTTGATTACACAACTAACAGTTAAAATAAACAATAAATAATATTTCGCGCGCGGCACTGGGAGCGAATGAAAAACACGTCCGAACTTGACGACGACTAAAATCAACCTAAAATGTCTGTCATCTAGACTGTGTTTATTTTTTTCATTTACCAATTTATAAGAATTAACATCAGTCTGTGATTATACAATCACCAAAAACTCTCAAACTTTATTTCACAATGGATTGATAAATTGAATTTTTTGTTTTTCTCGAATTTTCGCAGACTTTCGTCAAAATTATTATTATTTGAAATATCGGGAAAGACACGGCCCTTCGTGCGAGAAACTTTTTGCAAGTAGCATTTTTAGGTGAGATCGGGTCTAGACCGGACAGCTTAAATATCTTATAAACATGCAATTATTTCGATCTAAGGATTGACTTTACAAATAACTTATGTTATTTTAATAACATACATACCAATTCCCACACTCTGATTCTGCTATTCACGCAGAAGACGATAGTGCCCGGTAGAAGCCGATCCACAGGTCAAACGCCATAAAAAAAGACATGAGGCAGAAAATTGGGATTTTCATTAAATATATGGAACAATTGTACTTGGAAAGGCAGTAATTTCAGATGAAAAACCAACACGCCACTATTCAGAATAAGAGTAATGATGCAGTTTCCCCTGTATTTTATTTCAATGGTATCTTATCTAATTTACAAAAATTTTATCCTCAACACAAGGATGTATTTACATCGTGGAATTGCTGCATTTGTTGCAGATAGTAAATTAATTAATATTACATAACAATCATTATAATGGGAGGAAAAGAGAAATGACTTCATAATTTAAATACGATATGGTCGTATTTTTAATACGTACTGTTTGTTATACAAGCTAAGTCATTAACTGGACTTTATAATTCAATGTTTCTCTTTTAAATATAGTAGAGTTCAAAAGCTGACATAACCCACTCATGAAATATAATCAAAATTCAGCATGTTCTTAAAGTAGCTGTAAATAGTGTCGAATATTTCACAGTCCCGTCCTATAATGTAGCAATCGTATTCAGTGTTAAGTAATTCAAACGAGTATAGCCTTTGACCGTGCTCGGTTTGCAGGGTGCTATCGTCCATTTTCAGTTCAAATTTAAATCCCAGAGCTTTCGGGATCAAGGTGCTTTTGTCCCGTTGTGACATAAGCTCATCGGTCGCAATACGTCGGGCGGCATCAATCTTCTGCGAATCCAGTTCCTCGAAATAGCGATGACGATCGCTGAGTTTCACACCAAGTTTTTTCTTGATGTCCGATTTCTTATATTCTCGATATGTGCGAATTATGTGATCATCTTCTACCAACGATTGCTCTAATTGTTTGTCCAACGATTGAATCTGCATTTCGTGTTCATCCACTGGCATCTGTCCGATAAAGTAATAATCAATGAATCATTCAAGTTTCTTTATCGAAATCATTCTTACCGCCTGCAAAGTTTTTATCATTTCATTACACGCCGCTTGTTTGGCTCCTTTTTTCGTCTTGTGAATCCCTCTCCGCACAATTTGTCCAACGCGACATTCAAATTCGAATTCCGGAGCATGCGAAGGTCCGGAACTACGCACACATTCGAATTCCGGTACCGGGAAGTTTCTTTGAATGCAAATGTCACGAACTTCGGTGACCTTGTCCGACGAGAGAATCGACAAATAATGTTGGTCATCGTCGTCCACTTCCATATCCGTGCCACCTTGCTTGGATAGTTCTTTCAGTAATCTCAATGCGGCGTCATGTTTGGAATCCTTCTTCGAACGCCCATATCCTACACACCAGAGACCAAGAGCAGTTACCTTGGTAGTAAAAATTCTCGTGTTTTGAAGTGAATTGTCCAAATCCTCGCCGGTATATTCATAAATCGGATGAGCAGCCTTACGAGAGACGCACAGTTCCTGCAATTCAGTCACCGGGGTTTTCGCTAGCAACGTTTTGGATGCCATGCGGTTACTTTAAATTTTAATTGTTTAATTCACGATATTTGTAACTGGAAGCAGAGATGCCAGGTAAAAATTTCAAATGTCTGCAGACAGGGTCTGTAAATCTGAAAAAAAATCTGCAGTCAGCAAGTATGGCTTGCTGGCAGCAATTTCTCTATAAAGTATGACATGCAAAACTGACTTGGCGAGCAAAAAAAAAAAAAAAGGTCGCGGAAATTTCAAATTTTTCTGTAAATATAGATGAAAGTCAGCGAGAATTTCAAAAGTCTGTAAAAATCTGCGAGAATTTCAAAAGTCTGCAAAAGTCTGCACAACAAACAATGTCTGCAGCACTATACCCCAAATCTGCAGATTTACAGACAAATCTGCAGACCTGGCATCTCTGACTGGAAGATAATTCGTTACTGATATTTTCTGTTTACAATATACACTAAAACAAAACGCTCATTTTCTTTGCATCCCAGTGAATTTTGTCGACTAGCATTCCACACGATTATTTCTGGCTAATCAGTGGCACAAAATCCCACATTATCACATCCGAGCGGCACCCTGTCACGACGCCATCTTGATAAGATCAAAATCGGAACTTCAAAATCAGCTGATTGCAACGTTAACAAACAAACAGTAATTTATTTATTTATTGTAAAATCAACAGACACGATGTGGTCCTAATGATTAATTCTAATACTATGTAAGAATTTGGTCCTTGTTTTATGCCGTGAAAGATTGAAGTCGAACTCAGATGACACTCGATTGAATGACCGTTGTAAGCCGATAATCGCACCGTTTATCCCGTAGTTAGTGCGGCGTAAAGGAAGTCGAAGAAAAGCGTTATTGCGGAGAGCTCGAGGACGAACATTGATGTTGATTTCACGGAGCAAAGTGGGGCAGTCGATTCTATCAGTCAAAGCGTCTGCTATCATTAAAGCACGCGATAGCTCCCGTCTTATTTGTAGTGTGTCTAGACCGATTAGCAATCCGCGACTTTCATAGCTCGGTAGTTGATGAGGATTGGTCCAAGGTAAACGGCGAAGAGCGAATCGAACGAATCTACGTTGAATCGACTCGATTCTATTAACGCCATTGAGGTAGTGAGGGTTCCAAACAGCTGAACAATATTCCAGAGTAGAGCGAACGAGTGAACAGTATAGGGATTTCAAGCAGTAAACATCCGTAAAATGCTTAGCCATTCTCATCACGAATCCAAGGCAGCGAGAAGCTTTAGCCACAATGTAGTTGGTGTGTTGCCTGAATGTTAACTGCTCGTCAAGAAAAACGCCGAGGTCCTTGATGCACGTCGATCTACCAATCATGAATCGCTCAATAAAGTATTCGAATTTCAAAGGTACTTTTTTTCTCGTAAACGTTATGATCGAGCATTTTTCTGGATTAACGGTCATGTGATTCAATTTGCACCAATCCGAAAAGATTGCCAATTGTCGCTGAAGAAACGTCGCATCCTCTAAGGTGCGAATAACACGGTAGATCTTGAGGTCATCTGCAAAAGATATGCGCGGTCCTTCCAGAGAAAAATTAACGTCGTTAAAGTAAAGCAAGAAGATCAAAGGGCCGAGATGGCTCCCCTGCGGAATTCCAGATGTTGCAACAAATTCTTCCGAAGTACAATCATCAATTTTAACCACAAGATGACGATTCCTGAGATATGATTGTATCCATCGAAGGACGTTTGTACCAAAACCAAGTCGATCCAGTTTTGCTATTGTGATGTCATGGTTAATTTTATCGAAGGCGAGGGAAAGATCGGTATAGATTACGTCCGTCTGAAAACCATTTGACATGGCGTTGGTCACGTAAGATGTAAAGGATAATATATTGGTGGTTGTGGAGCGCTTAGGCATAAACCCATGTTGGGAATCATCGATATACTGCTTGCAATGATTGAAAATTGGAGTCAGTATTACTTTTTCGAACAGCTTGGGGATAGCGCTTATACAAGTTATACCACGGTAGTTGTTTATATCTCTTTTGTCTCCTTTCTTGTAGACCGGAAACATGAATGAAGCTTTCCATAAGTTGGGGAATACTCCCGTAGCTAGTGACATATTAAATAAACGGCAAAGGGGGGCAATTAACCCGGTTGAACATTTCTTTAAGATGACTGCTGGTATGGCGTCTGGGCCTGCAGAGGTGTAAGCCTTCATACCAACGATTGCCGTTTGTATCGATTCCTCGTCTATATTGATCGAGTGCAAAGCATAATTGGATACAGGAACATTATTCGCGGCGCGTGCTATTTCCTGCGGAGATAGAAAATCGCAAGAGAAAACACTTGCGAACCTTTCCGAGAACAGCTGGCAAATTTCTTGAGTAGACGAACCAATACGATCTCCGAATTGCATTTGTGATGGCAAACCGAATTCTTTCCTTTGCTCATTAACATGCTTCCAGAAAGCTCTCGGGTTAGATTTCATTGTACGTTGTATATTATTTAAATAACGTGCATGGCAACGCTTCGCGGATATTTTTGTATATCTGATTTATCTTCACATAACGATTTCGCAGAACATATCCACCATGTTTGGAGTATTGTTTCAGAGCAGCTCTTTTGGAAGTTTTCAAATGTCTTAATTCGACAGTTTGCCACGGCGGATTCCGAGAATTTCGTCTGGACCGTTTTGGTACGAAGTAATCAATCGCATACATCAAAACATTACAAAAGGTCTGAACAGCGGCATTGACATCATCGTTGTCAAGAATTTCATCCCAGTCGATGTTCGATAGGAAGTCAGTCATGCTAGTATAGTCGGCTCTTTTGAAATTATAGCTGATGATGGCAAGTGCGTCACAGTTGCTGGACAAACGTTTAGTCTCGAGAATAATATGCAGCGGAGGATGATGTCGAACAGATTTGACAAGAGGAAATGTTGCAGCACTGATCCTGGGTGCGACGTCAGATTTGCTGGAAAAGCAGAGGTCGAGCATTCGGCCGTTCTCATTAACGACATTATTTAACTGTCGTAACAAATTAAGATTGTACCCGTCGAGCAGAGTGGTAATCCCAATATGGAATGTTGATAATACGGGGTCAGCAAACGAAAATCCATCGGCAGTGGTACACCAATGTAAGCCGGGAAAGTTGAAATCACCGACAATCATGATTTCATGAGTAATACATTTGTTTTACGCGTTCACCTTGTTTAGTGCATGAAAATTAGTGAATTTTGGATCGACTCTCTCACAATAACTTGTCGGTTTACCTAAAATACAGCAGACAGTGTTTTGGGACATCAAGTGGAGATAATTTTCACAATTTGAGAGTCGCGATGAGTATCAAAACATCGCAGTGTTTGGGGCTCGAAGCGCGAGGGGCTCAACGTAATCGGTATACTTTCAAATGGCTGGTGCTTACATACCGGTGTCAGATGGGTGCATCCGAGTGAATTCCGACCTAGATTCCTAGATGGCCTACCTTAGTCAGCATCATCCATTCCTCTAGCTGGAATGTAGTGGAATAGCTTAAGTCGCCTAAATTTTACACTAAAACATTCATAAAATGAGTGAATACTCAATGACATGTATAATGTCACTGTCAATCAGGTTGATCGAGCAGCCAACTCAGACCAAAAATTCTCGCCCTGAACCAATCGAGCACTGAAAAATCATGCAGTTGACTAAGAATTGCGCATTCCGACATTTCGATAATGTGGGATGTCGTGTTGATTTTCAGTTTATTTTTGAATGAAAACAACTGTATATACAAATTTAAATCTTCATGTTTTTCGGATATACAGAACTAGTAAATAACCAGTTCTTCCTAGAATTCCAACATAAACTGTTGAAATTCGCTGGAAATTAACTAAACGGCCTACCTTAGTCAGCATCATCCATTCCTCTAGCTGGAATGTAGTGAAATGGCTTAAGTCGCCTTAATTTTACACTAACACATTCATAAAATGAGTGAATATTCAATGACATTTATTTATCACTGACACTTATATATCACTGACACTCAGACGAAAATTCTAGCACCGAACCGATCGAGCACTAAAAAATCATGCAGTCGAGTAAGAATTCATTGCTCATTCCGCCATTACGATTATGTGGGTTAGTACTGCAACGACAATAATGTACGATTCAGACGGTCCGCTTTCTTCCGTCACCGTCACCGGAACTTCAGCTTCCGTCAAAATTAGTTCAATACTTTCTTTACCGGAACGTTCACACGCTCCGTCCGTCAAGACGTTCCGTGACGGTGACGTCACGTGTGAATGGCTCCATAAGAAAGCATGTAATTAATGTTGACGCTGACGGTGACGGAGGTTGACTGTGACGGAAGGAGCCGGATCGTCTGAATCGTACATAAAACAAACGTTACAAAAAACCTAAGACAAAACCCGACAACTGGCTTCTTATTCTTCCTTCCGAATCATCATTCTCGTCATTTTCGCCCTGTGGAATAAATACTAACGTATCGGCCACAGTGTAGCCATATTTACACATTTTTTAATAACTTTATGCTAAGAAAAAAAATTTAATTTTAATTTTAGACTCGGTTTTGTTTTGATGAATGCATTTTTTATTATATATTAACGCTTGAAAACAATTAATTGAGCTTTGATAACAAAACACGAAATATCTCATGTTGAACGCAAAATCGAATCCATTGTTGACATATTACCGGATCTTTTGAAAACCGGAAAAAGTTGAGTTTGGATAGAAATGCTTAGTGCGACCATAGTGTGGAACATAACAGTTCGTTCTTCTCGTAAAACTGCACACACTTTCGAGTTTATACTAATTTAACAAATCTTTTTTTGTTACACTTTAATTCACTAAAAAGAAAAACGGCTTAATGCTTATTTTAATTCCACTGTACTGCCACTATATACATTTATTATAAATGGGATTGAAAAAAGTGAAACATTCTCTGAAAATTTTCATTTTCATTGGTGGGCCAAAATTATACATACTAATGTCGTTTTCGCTTGAGAAAACGGAAACTGAATCAGATTCGGAACTGACTCGATTTTCAGTTCAGCAACGATAAAACTAGGTTCGAAACTAGCTTCAAACAAACGGTTTCACAGCAGTTAGGGTGGAAACTGTGTTAGGTTTGGTATCAAGCGAAAACGACATAATAAACTTGTTATCTGATTTTCTTTATACTTGGCATCATTGCTCGCGTACCCTACAAAAGTTTTGTCGTGAATACGACTTACTTTACTATGGGGCATCTTTTCAAAATTAGCCATATGGAAGAATGGGCAGAACTTAATCGTGAATATCTCGACTTGTATTAACGACAGCAACATAATTCTTCCACTATTTCATCAAAAATATGATCAGGAATTAAGGACAGTATTTTGAACAGTGTGAGATAACCACAAACAACTCAAAACTTAAGTTGTCTCAAACTCTGAAAATAACGCGGAAAACTCTTTACTTTCGCTTAAGTTTTTCGTGCAAGGACGACGATTTTGAGGTAGTCACGCACATATCTTCAACTGAACGTTATAAAAAGCGTTGGATGGAAGCAGACGTCGGGGCGAGAGGATGCATTCAAACAGCGGCGTCGGAGAGCGCACCTTCTGCGTGGTTAAAAACCTCAAACACTCAGGCCGTAGTTCTCATTTACCCTCCGGTCGTCAAGGCGAGAAGACGCATTAAACCAGTTTCGCATCATTTGGCACTGCGAACGACTGTGTTGCGATTTGCACGCAAAGATAGTTTCAACTTAAACAAGAGCGATTGCATCATGCAACAGAGCTTCTGGTCGTTTGCATTGAAGAGAAAGAAAACGAAAAGTGGACAACATTGTATGAAATCAGCAGTTCTAATGGCTCTAAATGTTATCTAAAGAACTATTAAGATTACTTCTTTGCAAATCGAAGGTAAAAATCATCAGTTTAGTGAAAATCCAAAATAATTTCATTTGTTTCGTGCACTTTTCGCTGTACGAAGATCGTTCGAGAAAGATGTTCCGAACTGTGCTAAATATCGTAGAGAATTCCACAATTTGGTCCTTCTAAAAGGTAGAAATGAATCCTGTACAGAATTTTGATAGATTCTTTCAATGAAATATGCAAATTCGACGTCAAAAGTTTCACAATTCACATAATCGATCAGCTATCAATTCGAATTCGAAAGTATAAAGAAATCGTGTCACTTTTATTCGTATTCACGACAACCAGTTATGTCTCTGGCATTACACACCCGTACTTTTTTCTTTTCACAATGTGCGGGTAGCAACATCAAAATCAGCCAATCAGAAACTGGTTCATTTTGGAACAAAAGCAGCCCCTCCAGTTGTCAGGTCTTGTGTTAGCAAAAAAAACTGCTTATTTCTAGCAGTGCAGTTTTCTTGCTTCCATTTTCTTCAACTTCCGGTTTGATATGTAACTACCCAAACTTGTGATTATTTTCCTAAAATGTTTGAGCCAAATGTTCCCAAAATGTTTTTTGAATTTGATGACTTCGGTAGTGAAGATCCTGATCTAGCCGCGACGAACCCTATGTATTGGTATTTGCATGAGTTTTTTGCAAATCCGGCGCACCCTAAAAGCAATGACGTTAGCGTTTACCGGAACTACGTACAGCAGCTTGGACCATCAATTAATATATCGAATAAGGTTAAATGCAATTTCCATGCAAGCGTTACCCGACAAGTAGGTAATAGGCTGTTCCAGGAGAAACGATTCCGAGCGGCACTAGAAAAATACAACGAAAGTATTTGTTGGGCTAAAGCTGACTCCGAGGAACTGGCGTTGGGATATGCAAACCGGTAAATGTGGCTAGTAATGTCATACTCGATATAGGTTTCTCTAAATGTAGTTCAACAATTTCAGCTCTGCCATTTACTACGAACAGAAAGAATATGAAATTGCACTTTTTAATATAACTTTGGCACGGAAACATCGTTATCCGGCAAAGCTGTTACCGAAACTGCTGACTCGAGAATTCAACTGCAAAAAGAATATAGCCAACGATTGCCGAGATAACTCCACTTACCCGGAACTAGATTTCACAATAAAAACTAACAATAAAAGACCTTCTGTAGCCCAGGATATCCAAATAAAACAAATACCCAAATATGGACGAGGTATGGTTGCAAATCGGGCATTTCAGGTCGGAGAAGTTATTCTTTGCGAGCAGCCTATCATGTCTTCCATAGACACACAGGTGAAATTTTTAAACTGTGACTTTTGTTCGAGCACACATTTCCACAGTTTGATACCGTGTCCAAATTGTGGATCGGTTATGTTTTGCAATGAGGAATGCTTAGAGAAAGGTCTAAAATTTATTCACCGCTTTGAATGTGGTATTGCGGAAAAGCTTCATCATATTCGCACCGATCATTATTTAGGCATTCGAATGTTTTTCTACGGTTTGAGTTTGTTTGAAGATAACATCGAGGAAATGATGAAATTCTGTAAATCCCACCCAAAATCATCGGAAACTAACCCATTCAAAATAGATTTCACAACGGCCGATCGCTTGAAGCAATTTGAACTCTTTCATAAGGTGCAAGACAAGAACCGTTACGAACTCAACGACGAAATCGTATTTCGATTTTTAGCAGCTTTATATTACGAGGTCTACCTGACCCATCCAACAGTAAAATCCATATTCGCTAAACAGTGCCATAAGAATTTCATGCTGCACTCCTTTTTGGACTATATACGCACCGCAGCTTTTATGAAAATCGGCCCCGGTCAGCATTACACCGAACAGTTATTTCTTTTTGCGGCGTTGTGTAACCATTCCTGTGACCCGAACACATTATCGCTGCACACGGAAAATCAGCTAAAATTCATTGTTCTGCGGCCAATTGCTGAGAATGATGAAATTCTCATTTCCTACGGACCACTTTGCTGGGATCATTCCGCTGACAAAAGACACAGTATTCTCAGAAATATGTACTTCAAATGCCGTTGCGACGTGTGTGTGCCAACTGATGGGAAATTTGCGTTCAACATTATCAAATCGGTTTTGGAACACCCAACACTACCAAGTATTGACATTTTCCTGTTCGCGCCATATGTAACACTAAAGGAAAAATTGCATGGACTGCAGAGATACATCGAGTATTTTGCTTCTATCGCTCACCCTAATGACGAACTGTACGAAGCTATAGATGCTTATGGATATAATTTAAGATTGGCTTTCAAGGAGGATCTTGGAACTAAACTCCGGAAAACGATGATTTCGTAGATTTGGATGCATTTACTTTTAGTGTTTCGTTGAAGAATGTTTTGAACTATAACATTTAGAAATTTGCTTGCGGATAAAATTTTACTGGAATACAGTCGCCTGAACTCAGCTGTATTATCTTATGAATAAAATGAGTTTTTGAAGTTTTCATTTCCGCATCTCACTTGTTTACATTTTTATGACGTTCAGTTTTGTGGGTATGTGGTGGTTTTATTCGAGAGAATATGATAAACAGGACGAAATATCGATTCCGGTTCACAAGCGAATAATCGAACACACGACACAGGCACATAGACTCTGTCCTAGTTTGTATTTGTCTATCTGACAAAGCTATAAATCAAAAGCCTCAATGTATGCAATTATAGCGCATGCAAAAGTGTTCGGGGTTTCGGTAACTTTCCGCCAACATTGTATTCAATATTCGTTTATATGCAAATCTAACTACACTGAAAGAATTTATCGGCCACAAGCTGAATGGTTTTTGCTTCATCCGATCCCCATAACGATTTTCAGATGGTTTTATTAAGTCGGCCATTCAATTTCCCCTATGTCAAAAACAAATCGATTTGTATGAATATCATTGAAAATTTGTTTGAAGCACATACACATGTGTAGATGATTTTTGTTTCAAAATTAATCATCACAGCAGCCATATAGGAAATCATTTTGTAGTGCGTATGATGTTCGTACATATAATCGCATACCATAAACCGAATGAATTTAATCTACACCAATCGTCGGATGATATTAAGGAGATTTTCATGTAGTTTTATGTATTACGGAGTCCTTGTAATGCAGATGATATTAAGATGAATTATTATTGAAATTATACAGCTGGAAATGAAAATAAATAAAAAGGCAAATTACCTATAATTAAAAAAAAGTTTGAATTATACTCCACTTCTATTTTTAAACATTTCTATGACAGTTGAATTTTTTTTACAATTGCGTTGGAGCTCAATGAGTATGAATAAGAACTGGTCAAAGTGTCAAAAAGGTATCACAGTATATTGATATTGTTCAAAATCGATTAACTGATATGTAAGAGCTCCTATCAAAGGTGCAAATGATCAGATTTGATAAGAAAAATATGACGACGAATGTACCACACACTTTCGTCAACCAAGATGTTGGAACGAATTTTGGGCGTATACTATAGTTTACAAAAATTGATAAGATTTTTCGCAAGTGTTTTGGGCTGGATCTGCAGGATGCCTAATAAAACTATGAAATATTGTACGAATAATTAAGTTTGGGCAATTTCAATTTATTTTATTGAAATAGTAACAAAGTCATAAAAAAGTTAATTTAATGAATAGAATTGGTTGAAGATGCAATTTGTTATCCTTTAATGGATTTAGATTTTTTTAAAAATATTTTCACTGAATTAATAAAAAACATAACATTGAAAGAAGAAGATACAAATAACACGGAAGATAAAAATAATTTATTTAACAAAAATAAAAATATATTTGTTCAAATTTGAATTTTGTTTATTTTCGCATACATGTTATTATAATTAGAATTCATATATTTTAAGCCGATCAGCACTATCACCCGATTCATCTGGAAGGCTTTGCTTCTAACCATTACGACGACAGTTTTTTCAAGTTTTGATCTTCTTTTTGAAGTTAATAATAATAATCGAATGATTTATTGCCGAATTTATATAAATCCACTTACACTTACATGTATGCGGATCAAAGATAGTTTCTTCTGACTTCTTGCTCTTGACTAAAATAACTGAAAGACAATTGGTTGAATAGTTGATAATGTCTCAAGAAACTTACCTTCCCACTCCATGGTAGTAAAAATAATATATTTAATGAGGCACTCTGCTTTAGTTTCAAGATGCCGAGAGCAAGGTTTTCACATATACCACTTAGACACCTGAGACAATGTTGCAGAGAAACCATAAGATTTATTGTTACATATTCATTAAAACTTTTCCATTTAACATAAGTAGACATTTCAACATTCTGTATAAACTATGCTGGAGTCGGTTGAGTTATCGTACTAATTTTCGTCAGGGTATTCAATGGATTGTACACAAACTTTTTACAATGAAGTGTGTAGGTTGTTAAGTATCGTAACAATTAAAAGCTTAATTTTTCCGCTCAACAATTTTTCTGAAAAGAATGAAGTGTACAGTTTGAATATATTCACCATTTTGCAGCAGAAACCAACATAAGAAATATATATTTCACAGTGAAAAATATGTTTTGTCATCAAAATACAATAAATTGTATTTAACTGAATAGTTCCGATTGAGAATCACTTATTTCCGCTGTGGAATTGGTTGGTCAAATGAAAAATACAATAGTTTATATTAAGAAAATGTAAGAAAACTTTAATGTTGAAAGTATCAATTTCATATAAAATATCGTTTGCTATGAGATACACGACTTTTCCGTTTCCATTCAAATGCAAATTATATTTCTGTTGAAAATCGTTATAACCTTTCCAAACGATTTCGCAATAAATTCGTTTAAGCAGCCAGAAAAGTTATATTAGGATAAAGTAAAAACGTCGAGCGCTTCGATTTATTTTTGTTATTTATTGTCTGTAAAAGTAATGATTTTAAAATAAATTTCCACGATTATTTAAAATAATATTTTTATTTACAATAGAATTGATTGATAGTAAGAACATGATTGACTTGTACACTAAAAATCTGCAGCAAAGTATGCATATGATCAAGTTCTGCATTGCAGTATAGTTACAGAGATTTGTTGGTTTTCATCTCCATAGCAATCCTAGAAAAATAAACGCTTGTAAAAGAAAAAACTCAGATTTGATCCATTCCAAGAGTATGCAGTAGCTCCATGGTAGAATGAAAACTTTCTTGTCAAATTTTGATCATTTTTCATTCTACTGATTAAATCTGAGTTTTTTCTTTAAAAAGCGTCATCATTCATTTCAATTCAGTTCTTTGGCTCGATTTTCTACTAAACATAAGGGTCGGAGGTCGGAGCAAGTCTTCTCTTATCAAACTGATTGTTTAAGATAGTAGATACAAATAAAATATAATTGATCCGCTATACGGATTCGAAAAAGTTTTGAATTTATTAAATCAGGGGGCAATATACAATCCTAGAAAAATAGAATTGGCCACAATAATTGTTTGTCTAAAGCAGAAATTGCCCTTACATTACGTGAATTCTAAGTCTACTACAGACCCTTATTTCACTGAATACTCACCAAAGTGTGGACATATAGACAACACCGTTTTGTGTGCACCTTTAATTACATATCTTGAACTACTTATATTTCACTAGTTGTTTATCCCTTGATCTATTTCCTCTTGAAATGTCACTTGAAACTAAACCGTAATGAATAAAGGACGTGTAATACTGTACCGCGTGTTCTTATAATTTATTTCGTGATAAATTTCGATTTCGTCAGTTCGCCAATCTGATTCCGCCAAAAGGTTATGGGCCCAGAACGCCGGAGTCGCGAGTAGTAAAGTGAGAAGAATTTTTTTTTCGGATTCGCAATGAGTGACAGGCTGGCGTCGTTCGTCAAGTTGAATGCTTCCAACTACGACAATTGGAGCTTCAAAGTGAAGTTGCTGTTGATTAAAGAAAGCTGTTGGGAGGCTATCAGTGAGGATAGGCCAGAACCAGTTACCGCTCAATGGAAAACGAAAAATCAGCTTGCTATGGCAACGATTGGATTAGCGGTAGAAGATAACCAATTGATCCACATCAGGAAAGCTGAAACTGCCGCTGAAGCGTGGAAAAATCTGGAAAAAGTGTACGTGAAAAAGTCGCTTACTACGAAAGTGTCTCTGATGAGAAAAATCTGCCGTCTTCGTTTGGAACATGATGGCGATATGGAAGCACATATTGCGACGCTGACCGATTTAGTGGAAAAATTGAATGGGTTGCAGGCGAATGCAGTTTTAGATCACCAGTGGCTTATAGCAATTTTGTTCAGTAGCCTTCCGGAAGAGTACGAAACTCTGGTGACCGCCTTAGAAGCAAGGCCGGATGCCGATTTAACTTTTGATCTTGTGAAAGGCAAATTGATTGACGAATGGCAGAAGAAAATTAATCGCGCGGAGAGTGATAAAAATGGTGAATCTGCTTTGCATGCTCTGTCCAAAATAGAAGGTGACAAGTGTTATTTTTGTAAAAAGTCCGGTCAGAAGAAAGCGAATTGCGAAAAATGGAAGAAATGGAAAGAGAACAAGAAGTATGTAACACGGGAAGAAAAAGTTGATAATAGCGCTCACAGTGCAGTTCAAAATGATGTTGAATCGATCGAATGGGCGTTTGCGACCGAAGGTTCGGGAATGTCGGATGTTTGGGTTCTAGATTCAGGCGCAACGTGTCATATTTCATATAATCGTAATTTTTTTGAATCGTTTGACGATACTGTCAAAGAAAATGTTTGTGTTGCCAACGGGATGAAAGTGCGATCCACTGGAAGAGGATCTGGAAAATTGATCGCTGTCGATAGTGCGGGCAAACGTCGTCTGATAACAGTGGACAACGTGTTGCTGGTACCAGAAATAAAATCAAATTTGCTATCGGTGAAGCGGTTAGTGAATAACGGGTTCGTGGTAACTTTCGATGAAAAAGGTGCTTCAATCAGCCGAAATGGAATTGTTGGTGCTGTGGCAGATCTCGTAAACAATTTGTTTATTATGAAACTTCACGTTGAAAGTGCATCATTAGTAGCTTCGCCCACTGAGTGCGTTCATGTTTGGCACCGCAGATTGGGACACAGAGACTGTGATGCCGTAGCAAAACTGCCTGATTTAGTAACCGGCATAACGTTTAAACAGTGCACCTGTTCTGAAAAATGTGAAGTGTGTATTCGGGGAAAGATGCATCGTATGCCATTCCCAAAAATGTCTAGCAGCAGGTCATTGGGCGTAATGGATATTGTCCACACGGATATTTGTGGTCCTATGAGAACAGCAACGTTGAGTGGCAGCCGTTACTTCCTAACGCTAATAGACGACTACAGCAAGTATACCGTCGTCTATATCATCAAGCAGAAATCGGAAACGCTGGATAAAGTGCGAGAGTACGTTGCAATGGTAAATACCAAGTTTGGTAAGAAGCCCAAAATTCTACGCTCGGATAATGGAGGTGAGTACATTGGGAGAGATTTCAAACGTTTTTTGAAGGAAAATGGCATTGTCGGTCAGTTCACCGCACCGTATTCGCCTCAACAAAATGGCACGGCGGAACGCAAAAACCGGTATTTAGTAGAAATGGCTCGATGTATGTTGATCGAGGCGGGGCTAGATGACCAATTTTGGGGTGAAGCCATAGCAACTGCGAACTATCTTCAAAACCGTCTACCTACCCGTGCGATTCCAGTGACACCATACGAACGCTGGAATGGAGTAAAGCCTAATCTAAGTCATGTTCATCCATTCGGCGTTGATGCGTATTGCTTCGTACCTGGCGAGAAGCGGGGCAAGCTTGATGATAAAGCAATAAAGTTGAAATTTATGGGCTACAGTGAAGTGTCAAAGGCTTACCGTTTAATAGATGTTGTTACTAGGAGAATAACGATTAGTCGCGATGTGGTATTCCTGGATTGCTATAGTTCTGTGCCGGATCCGGTAGGCCAACCCTCAGCCAGTGAAGTGGTTATTTCATTATCAAATGATAAACCAACGTTCAAGATGTGTGACGTTCCTTCTACAGACCAGGACGAATATGTCTGGGAGGATGCAGAACCTGCATCGGATGAATTCATTTTACGACGGTCGATCAGGACAACAAAGGGACAACTTCCGAGTCGATATGTGTGCGCAGTGGAAGCTGAGATTCAGGAGGAGCCGAAGACAGTAAAGCAAGCTCTCGCTGGTCCTGATAGCGACAAATGGCGGAAGGCAATGCTTGAAGAACTCGAATCGATCAATAGCAACGATGCTTGGGAATTGGTAAATCCCCCATCGGGGAAGCGTGTGCTTGGGTGTAAATGGATTTTTAAGTTGAAGCGAAACACGGATGATACTGTACAACGGTTTAAAGCGAGACTTGTAGCGCAAGGCTACAATCAGCAATACGGAAACGAGTATGACGAGGTGTTTGCTCCTGTCGTCCGTCAGACTACTTTTAGAGTTTTGATGTCTGTCGCAGCTAAGCGGAGAATGGTCGTGAGGCAGTTTGATATTAAAACGGCATTCCTAAACGGTGACCTTGAGGAGGAGTTGTTCATGCGCCAGCCTCCAGGGTTCGTCATGAAAGGTGCTGAAAGCAAGGTATGTCGTTTAAAGCGGAGCCTATACGGACTCAAACAAAGTGCTCGTTCATGGAACAACAAGCTTCATCAGGTATTAGAGAACGATAATTTCAAAAGAAGCGAGGCCGATCCGTGTTTGTACAGTAAAGAAGTAAAAGGAAAGCGGTGTTACATCCTGGTTTATGTAGATGATCTAATCATTGCCAGTGACGATGGAAGCCTAGTTGTATCGATTGGACAGATGCTTGGACGGAATTTCGAAGTAATTAGTCTAGGAGAAGTTCGGAATTATGTTGGGATTGAAGTTGAACGTGACGCTGATGGTGATTATCACATTTCGCAGCGGAAGTACATTGCGGATATAGTACAGTCTGCCGGCTTACAAGAAGCTAAGCCATCTGCTATCCCCATCGATGTTGGATACTACAAGTTAAATACCGATGAAAAACCTCTTCCTGACAACACCGAGTACCAAAAGCTAATTGGAAAGCTATTGTTCGTTGCTGTGAACAGTAGACCTGATATAGCTGCTTCCGTGTCCATTTTGAGTAGGAAACTTTCTTGTCCGACACAGTGCGATTGGAATGAGCTGCGAAGAATTGTTCGTTATCTCAAAGGTTCGATAAATTTAAAACTTCGTTTGAGCAGTCGTGGTGATGGTTCTGGCTTAGTTGGGTACGCTGATGCGGATTGGGCCGAATGCCGCTCTGACCGCAAATCTAACAGCGGGTACGTATTTAAATTCTGTGGTGGTACTATATCGTGGGCATGTCGCAAGCAGACGAGTGTTTCACTGTCAACTGCGGAGGCCGAATTCATCGCTCTATCGGAAGCTTCTCAGGAAGCAATATGGCTGCAACGACTTCTGAGTGATCTCGGCGAGAACACTCGAACAGTGCAACTCAACGAAGATAATCAATCTTGCTTAAAAATGCTACAATCTGAAAAATTCAGCAACAGAACAAAGCACATCGATACAAAATACATGTTTGTCAAGCAGTTGTATAAAAATGAAGCAATTAAATTCGTATATTGTCCATCCGAGTTCATGGCTGCTGATCTGCTCACCAAACCAGTAGCACGAATAAGAGTTGAGCAACTACGACAGTTAATCGGGCTGAAGGAGTAAGTCTTCTGTGTTGAGGAGGAGTGTGGACATATAGACAACACCGTTTTGTGTGCACCTTTAATTACATATCTTGAACTACTTATATTTCACTAGTTGTTTATCCCTTGATCTATTTCCTCTTGAAATGTCACTTGAAACTAAACCGTAATGAATAAAGGACGTGTAAAACTGTACCGCGTGTTCTTATAATTTATTTCGTGATAAATTTCGATTCCGTCAGTTCGCCAATCTGATTCCGCCAAAACAAAGTACTCTGACACCAGGGTTTCCAATATTTCCATAGAGCACCATTCTTAATCACTGATTTCGTATCTCCACCACAATACGTATTAAATAGAAACCTTGAACGTATAACTTAGGTTGAAAAACGCGTTTTGTTTACATTCTGTCATTGACTTTTCTGACAAGTTATCCAAAAATATTTTAACAATTGGAGGAAACGCACTGATAATTAGTAATAAAATCATGCTATGTTATTTTTCCTTCAACATTCATCTAAGTTTCATTCAAATTTCGAAAGAAGAAATTCTTCTGTGTTCGATTGTAAAACACTGCAAAATGAAAATAATACATGCATGGAAAGATTTTGGTTACGGGAATATCATATAACAAATTCATTTCGATATTATCAATTTTACATACAATTGTAATACCATTCCATATATTTATGCCAACCATATAAATGATGGAAGAAAATCAGAAGAAATGAGTATGAAACTCATTTTTCGCTCATCATAAATTATTCGAACTGTTCTATAATTCATTATTAGGAATAAACTCGTCTCAGGTATTAAATGACAATGAGTAACATACATTCAGTCTGATTCATGATGATTAACACACAGTTCACTAACATTTCAAACGTAACTGACAGTCATATAATATACGAATGGTAATCACACATATAAGAAGTAAAACTCACTGAATATTGATCATATGATCATGCAGATTGTTCTATCATTCAATAGTCGGAATTCTCAGTTATTTATCGCATTTAATAGCGGCCCTTACACGATCATTAAAAGTGTCATTACTAAGTAATGACACTTCTGCTCAAACGCTCGTCATTACTGCATTCTTAATATCATTACTTTTTAGCATTACACGTCCATTATTAATTATGAGTATTTGTAACTATTCCAGCAATAGCAATAGCAATATTTTTATTTTCGTTTAGCTGAAAATAAATTTGATTTGCCATTGAAACGTTAAGATTAATGAAATATTAACAATTTAAAACTACACTTTGTCATTTTTTCGCGTATAGTTCTAAAGATATTCAGCACTTCCACAAAAAAAATAAGAAGAAGAAATAATGTTGGTAATGATGGAAAATCCGGAATTCCATCATTACTCGTGTCATTACTGAACTCATAGACCTTACACGATCATTAAAAGTGTCATTACTTTTTAGTAATGACACTTTTAATGATCGTGTAAGGGCCGCTAATGAAGTTTCATTCAAAATGCGGCTGGGGTTTTCTTTCAGTGTAGGTGTCGCTTTCTATAGCGGCCCTTACACGAGCATTAAAAATGTCATTTTAAATGATGACTAAGTAATGATGTGTTTCAAATTTGTTAGAAATCTCGTCATTACTGCACCATTACACGTTCATTAAAATGATATTATTTTTTAGTAATGACATTTTTAATGACTCGTGTAAGGGCCGCTTATGGTGTAACTTGAAGGCTCGTGGTCACGTTATGGTTTACACTGCTAAAAATTAACACTTTTTTATGGCATTAAAAAGGCCTTACTCTTCACTATACGGGGCCGGGTGTCAATTAAAAGTTTCAAAAATAGCCGCGTAACCTTTTTGCGTCATAATTTTGAACGTTAATAACTCAGTCATTTGTCGATGATTTTATATAATTCAACAACCAATCGATCCGGAAACATTCAACTTAAACTTATGAGCTAACTTCATTTGAATATTTCAATTGCATGTCATTGAAAAATTGGTTTGAATTGAGTATTTTATTTTGGTTCTCTGGTAACTACCAGGTCAATTTATCGGCGATAGATTTTTCGGATCTAATTTGCAGTGCTTGTTCCTCGATGATATGTTAATGGATTTTCCTCATTTGAATGATCTCAAAGCTTCAATATTGTAAGCTTAAAAATGTTTTAATTTGGCAACGGATCGGTTTGCATACTTAAATCTCCATTCCCATACGAACAAAACGGTGGCGCGCAAATGGATTCAGTATAAAGTTGTGTGATGATGATAATCATAGATACTTCTTTTTCGTTATATGTGACTGAACAAGTTGTTGTCCCACTAGGAATTAAACACTTCAAAAGATTCAAAATTAAATTCTGAAACTTATCTAAAAGCGGCCTCCTCGGTATAGTAGTATAAATGAGTTAAACAGGCTCACATATACAGTACAATTAGATGCAATATCATATAGTATCAAAGATAAACTCAAGGTAAGTTTACCTGCGATTTTACATGTATCGTTTGAATAGGAACCCTCGTAGAATATGGTTAACAGCCAGTTTCAGTTAAATTATTATTTGCTTCAAAACAATAAGCATCTGATGGCTACACGCGTTTTAACTATGACAATGTTCATTCATGTGTTAAAAACATCAAGTTACAATATGATCAAAATTTCGGAATTTTGTTGCGTATCCATTCCGTATATTCCTAATATGCCAAAGCGAAAATCAATGTAAGTAACTTAATATTTTATGCGGATTGTTTCACATGATTTATTAATTTTAGTTGTTTGACGTAAAGCCGCCATAACTAAGTTCAGTTTTGCATTGACTGAGCGGAAACATATATTGGAGAAGCCAAATAAATGAAAAACTAACAGAAAAGATGATATTTTGGAAAAAGATACGCTCAGAGACAGGACTCGAACCTGCGTTCTTATGCATTCCGTGCATACTCGCTACCATTTCGCCACTCTGAATCCTGTTTTAGTCACTCTAAAACGCCAGTCAGACACAATAGCGCGTACATCGAACATGGTCTACATCCTGGCCGTCACCCGACCGATACCTTATATCCAAACATCTTCTCTGTCCATCAAACACTAGTCTTCTCGCTTTATACCTATTTCTCCGATCAAGCATTGAGTAGGAGAGTGTATTTATAATCGCTTTTGTCACCTTCTTTAATGGTACCAGTCGCTGGCTGGACATCGCGTATCTTTTTCCAAAAATTCATCTTTTCTGTTAGTTTTTCATTCATTTGGCTTCTCCAATATATGTTTCCGCTCAGTCATTGCAAAACTGAACTGTTTCACATGTTTTCTTCCTCGTATTCTTGCCATATTATTTACCGACACTTTCCGAAGATTATCGACGATTTTGAAGAAGGATTAATAAAATTACACTATTACTGAGTTTATTTGTACAACATTTTGCGTTAAAATATTTGAAATCTTCTCTTGGATCGATTAACTGTTTATAAAACTAATGAGTTTGTACGTTTCGCGAAAATTGTTATCATAAAATAAATTAGTTTCATTTATTCAGGTTTAAATCTTTAGGTTCTTTGTATCTAATATTGAGTTTTCAAGTAACTTTGAAATAATTATAATTGACTTTTACTTAAAGGACGTTATTCAAAAACTTAACAATGTAAAAATTTGTGGAAAGGGATCAAAATTGAATAGAATCAACTATCAAGAAAGAATCTAATTGTCAATTTTATCATTCGCTAACAATCTAAGCGCTTAAACTAGAGCAAGTTTGTAATTAGTCAATTGATCTTTATTAATCATCTTTATTTTTGTATTTATTATGGGAACCCTAGAAAAATTTCATTTTTAATGTTATTGTGCTCGGTCGTGTCTTGAATACAACCCTCAAATTTTTTCAAAAGTATTGCTCTACATGAATCTCAGGTGTTTCTAGTCGCACTAAAAAATCAAGTACGCTTCATTTATTTTTAAAAAATTTTGTGCTTAAATATAAAGTGTGTCGTCATATGACATGTGCGAGTGTCATATCGTTTGAATCTTAAGCACAGACTAACAGACAGGACACTCAAATTAGATTCTTCAATCATTTTAACGGTCATTTCGAATATTCCTTTATTTGGGACAGTACTCACATGTGTCATGATGGCGCTACGTTACCCTATCAAAAACATCCTGTCTGTCATCTCGACTGTGTTTATTTTTTTCATTTACCAACAGAGTTGCTATTCATACAGAATTACCTGTAATCTATTGATTTGTATACGTCCATGCGAATTTCATGCAGGATACAGATTTAATACATATTGCCAAAACTATATACATAATTGTGCCTATTTCTCATCCTCCAACGCAAGACAAAATCGAACCCGTTTTGTTACAATATTTACTTGCTTCTGGTCTGCCGCCACTTAATTTCTGGTGAAAACTACCAACACAATAAAAAATAGTCTAGATGAACAACGTTGAGTCAAATAAATGGTTACCTTCCAACAACGCGAAAAAGTTAAATATTTTATCAACGTAATCCAATAATTTATTATGACGATTCATTTTCAAATATTTTGATGAAATCAGGCATCACTGCAAGCAGCTGATCGGTGTTGACAAACGAGGGGAAACCAACTAGTAAAAAAACTTCTACATAACACAAGGGGTGTACAGATAGTAAATAGTTCGCGCAGTACAATATATGTAGGTGGAGCTAGTGCATCACGAAAAATTATTTTTTATAAGAATTTACTCATACTGTCATGTCTGTTAGTCTGTGTCTTAAGTGTGGACATGTTGATATCGAATGCTTAAACATAAGACTAAAGTGTGTAACTTTATGATTTAGATCAATGTCATAACATGTTAGTTTGAAGTGTCGTCATGTTGATGTTTATATGTTTCTTCAATACTCCTTATATGGGCTAAGTGAGTATCTCCTGTCGGCATCCGCAGTGCCATCTTACAGAACTCGTGAACATATGTTTGGCAATATTTTCTTCACATATTTTTTTCTTATCATTTCCCAGTCTATTAGTTCAACAGTCAACATAATGTTGAAAAAAATATCAATGGTAACGTGTTTTAACTGGAATGTTTGTTTTATATTTAATATTTTATTTTAATTAATTGACTCAAATCTCGGCATTAGCTCACATGGTTGAACACCGATAATTTCGGTAATTTGTTTTTGGACAATGCGCAATTCAGGCCCCAATGTGGTTCTTAGCCTCTTGTCCCGTAACTCCTATCCCTACCTCCCCGCGGTGCTGGGGTACGAGTAATCATAGGAGCGAGCCTACCCTAGCGTCTGTTCTCCATGTTAGAAGCGGCTGATTACCGTCCTTGTGTCAGTGTAGGACTCTAAACAGTGCTGACACGATGGCCCTCCGGTGAGACAGGAGGTTGGTGCAGACCTAACAAGCCGCCCGGAAAAAGGAAGTTACGAACAATTGAGAAAAAAATATTACTCGGAACAATCGGCAAAGATCTACGAGACGAACTAAGGACTACAATTGGAAGCTTGGCTCATGGAACTGCAAATCGCTTGGCTTCCCAGGATACGACCGAATGCTGCATGATGAGCTTCAAATCCGCGGCTTTGATGTTGTTGGACGGGACAGAAGGTGTGGAAAAGTGGACATCGAACGGCTACCTTCTACCAGAGCTGTGGCACAAACAGCGTTCTAGGAACGGGATTTGTAGTGTTGGGCAAGATGCGGCAGCGCGTGATTGGATGGTACCCAATCAGTGATAGGCTGTGCGTATTGAAGATCAAGGGCCGTTTCTTCAATTACAGCATCATCAACGTGCACTACCCACATGAGAGGAGACCCGATGACGAGAAGGAAGCATTCTACGCGCTGTCCACAGCGGGATGTAAAACTCGTCATCGGCGACATGAAGGTTCAGGTAGGCCGGGAGGCAATGTACAGACAAAGATATCCACAAAGCCACCTGGAGATCACCTGATCAACATACGGAAATTCAAATCGACCACGTTCTCATCGACGGGCGATTCTTCTGTGACGTCATCAATGTCCGCACTTACCGCAGTGCCAACATTGATTCTGACCACTACCTTGTCGCGGCTTGTATGCGCTCAAAATTATCGACGGTACACAACACTCGTCGCACAGGAACGCCGGGACTCAACCTCGAGCAGCTACGTGGCGTTCGTACTGAAGAACAACTGGAGCTAGTGCTACCAACGAAAGAGAAGCTTGGCGCGGCGACTCTTGAAGACGGTAGCACTGCTGCAACCGTACATGGTACGAGGTTATCGAATCCAATATATATATATATATATATATATATATATATATATATATATATATATATATATATATATATATATATATATATATATATATATATATATATATATATATATATATATATATATATATATATATATATATATATATATATATATATATATATATATATATATATATATATATATATATATATATATATATATATATATATATATATATATATATATATATATATATATATATATATATATATATATATATATATATATATATATATATATATATAACAGATCGGCTGAAAAGTTCGTATCGTTTCTATGAAAGGGCGCCACTAGAATTAAATCCATACCATTTTCAGTTAGTACCAACCTTCAAAAGATACGTGTATAAATTTGACAGCTGTCTGATTATTAGTTTGTGAAATATTGCATTTTGAGTGAAGCTACTTTTGTTATTGTGAAAAAAAAATGGAAAAAAAGGAATTTCGTGTATTGATGAAACACTACTTTTTGATGAAAAAAAGTGCCGCTGATATTAAAAAATGGCTTGATGAGTGTTATCCAGACTCTGCACTGGGCGAAGCAACAATCCGTAAGTGGTTTGCAAAATTTCGTACTGGTCATATGAGCACCGAAGACGATGAACGCAGTGGACGTCCAAAAGAGGCTGTTACCGATGAAAACGTGAAAAAAAATTCACAAAATGATTTTCAATGACCGTAAAGTGAAGTTGATCGAGATAGCTGACACCCTAAAGATATCAAAGGAACGTGTTGGACATATTATTCACGAATATTTGGATATGAGAAAGCTTTGTGCAAAATGGGTGCCGCGTGAGCTCACAATCGATCAAAAACAACAACGAAAAATCATGCTGAAATTGAACGAATTGGGCTTCGAATTGCTCCCTCATCCACCGTATTCTCCAGATTTGGCCCCCAGTGACTTTTTCCTGTTCTCAGACCTCAAGAGAATGCTCGCTGGTAAAAAATTTAGAAGCAATGAAGAGGTAATCGCTGAAACTGAGGCCTATTTTGAGGCAAAGGACAAACCGTACTACAAAAATGGTATCGAGTTGGAAGATCGCTATAATCGCTGTATCGCCTCTGATGGCAATTATGTTGAATAATAAAAACGAATTTTGGCAGAAAAATGTGGGTTTCTATTAAACGATACGAACTTTTCAGCCGAACTGTTATATATATATATATATATATATATATATATATATATATATATATATATATATATATATATATATATATATATATATATATATATATATATATATATATATATATATATATATATATATATATATATATATATATATATATATATATATATATATATATATATATATATATATATATATATATATATATATATAGATATATATATTGATTTCTGGTTTACAAAATTTTCCAATATTTAATGATGCATATACGGTATTGTTCAAATAAACTTACTATGATCCATTGAATTATTCCATGCATTGGGTTACTTTTTCACATATCCCTCAAAGTTTTGTCTCAGGGACGCTTTGAGCCCCGAGTTGGGTGTTTTCCCTTATAATCGCGAGTGCTCTGATAAAGTCGCTTTTTATAAAGCGAAACATTCAAGCTATTTATTCAATATCTTTACTAGCAAGTGGTTCCACACTTCTTCGAAGGTTATCAATTTTGCACTAGAGAATTTCATCAGAAAATAATCGCGCAATGCGAAGCGAAAATGTTACGCGGCAATAAATGACAGCTGTTGTGCTGAATCTCGGCAACAGCTAGTGCATATTCCGAAATCTCGGCAAACGTCTCTGCTGATGTCGGCATATCTGTTGTTTACTGATAAATTCAGTAAGCAATTATGCCAAATTTCTACAAAGTGAAGCATTTTACCGAAATATTAGTGAATGCATTTAACGAAGTTCAGAAAGATTACTAAGCTATCAGCAAATTTACGTGTTGCTGATCAGTTCCGGCATTTTATTATGCCGAGCTCAAGAAATGGTTTTAAGTGTGTAGGTGCGTTGAGGAGAACTTGAAAAAATTGACATGAGGCGTGATGTTTTCTTTTTTCCTTTTTTTATATATATAAAAAATAGGTATAGAATTCGCTCAAACTTTAGAAAATTTTTTCGAGGCCCGGAGGGCCGAATGACATATACCAATCGATTCAGCTCGACGAACTGAGCAAATGTCTGTGTGTGTGTGTGTGTGTGTGTGTATGTGTGTGTGTCTGTATGTGTGTTGTCAACTAAGAGGTCGAGATCTCAGAAATGGCTGGACCGATTTTGATCGAACTAGTCGCAAATGAAAGGTCTCCCCGTCACCCAAAACGCTATTGAATGGTTTTGAGATCGGATGTTTACTTTTTGAGTTATACGAAGTTTAATGTCAAAATTTTCAGTTTTTTGACAGTATCTGTCACAATTGACCTTGAAAACAGAATATGTTTTCAGACTTAGATTCCGCACGATAATACCTATTCAACAAGCCATAGATTGTTAAAATCCGTCCATTTTTAACGGAGATATCGAAATTTTTGTGTAAACGACTTTTCCCCCTATTCCAGCAGTAGAAGTTTTGAGCGCTGTCTGGCAAAGAAATGCTTGGGAGCAACATAAAACACGATTTTTTATACTGTTACATACATTTGTTTTTAAGTACCCAAAATACTGTGTACAGCATGATATTTTGCCTCGGACCGATTTTAGCACGGTTCGTTTTTGGCAACATAATCGTTCGAATATGACATATGTAAACCAGACGAATTTTCGAGTTGAAAGCAATTCCATAATTATATTGATTTAAACGACTTACAGAAATAAATGCTGGAAGAAAATAACATCCATATACCATTCGAATCAGTTCGTCGAGATCAGCAAATCCGTGTGTAACCAATAATTTTACTCAATTTTTTTCGGAGATGACTCAACCGTGTTCTACAAACTCTGATTCATATGAAAAATCGTATACTCCCAAACAAGACTCCTGAAATCTGGTTCCGGAACTACAGGATGATATGTGAAACGAAATTAAAACTGCGTAACTCATTTTACTCGTAGATGGCTGAACCGATCTAAGATTCAAATGAAAAGTTTTAAGATTCTATAAAACATCTTGCTTTTTAGTTAGATCCAACTTCCGTTTTAGAGAGATACATGGTGATTAGTATAAAAATGTCTATTTCAAATAAATTAATCAGATTTATCGGGTTAGCAGATTTGTATAGTCGATAACCAAAAAAACTTATTTCTTTTTTGGTTGTACTCAGTTTTCGATTCGGAAGGTATTCAAAAATTTAATTTGCGCTACAATTTCTCAAAGATGTCTGCACTGATTTTTAAACATTTTAAATCAAATGTAAACTACATAGCTATTCAGATAAATTTGTCTGACTTCGGCTATACCGAATTTTGAATTCCGGTTCCAGTATCGAATCGTTTCTCAAAGCTCAATCGATTGGGTTTGGGTTATGCTGGTTCCTGAATACCGGCTCTGGTAGTACCTTAAATTACCCTAAACTCTAAAGTGAAAATTATTTCGACATATCATGGAATGTTTAATCGATTGTTACACTTTTAGATTCAAATTCGATCCGATTTGCTGTTTCGACATTACAGAGTAATGAGTGATTAAAATCTCAAATTGCCACTTGAATCGACGGACATTAGAATAATGTCATGAAAACTGAAACACCGAAGAATATTCATGCAAAAACACATGCGGATTGATAAAAAAAGGTATCATCTCACTGCTAGGTGGATTAAGCACGTTTTTATATATATAAAAAATAGGTATAGAATTCGCTCAAACTTTCGAAAAATTTTCCGAGGCCCGGAGGGCCGAATGTCATATACCAATCGATTCAGCTCGACGAACTGAGCAAATGTCTGTGTGTATGTGTGTGTGTGTGTGTGTGTGTGTGTATGTGTGTGTGTATGTATGTGTGTTGTCAACTTAGAGGTCGAGATCTCAGAGATGGCTGGACCGATTTTGATCAAACTAGTCGCAAATGAAAGGTCTCCCCGTCACCCAGAACGCTATTGAATGGTTTTGAGATCGAATGTTTACTTTTTGAGTTATACGAAGTTTTATGTCAAAATTTTCAGTTTTTTGACAGTATCTGTCACATTTGACCTTGAAAACAGAATATGTTTCCAGACTTAGATTTCGCTCGGTAATAGCTATCCAACAAGCCATAGATTGTTAAAATCCGTCCATTTTTAACGAAGATATCGATATTTTAGTGTAAGCCTTATTCCAGTAGAAGGAATTTTGAGCGCTGTATAAAAAAGCAATGCTTGGGAGCAACATGAAACACGATTTTTTAAACTGTTACATATAATTGTTTCTAAGTACCAAAAAGACTGTGTACAGCATCCTTTTTTATGACAATTTGCCACGGACCAATTTTAGCACGGTTCATTTTTGGCAACATAATCTTTCGAATATGGCATATGTAAACCAGATGATACCAGCATTATCGAGTTGGAAGTAATTCCATAATTATATTGATTTAAACTATTTACAGCAATAAATGCTGGAAGAACATGACTTCCATATACCATACGACTCAGTTCGTCGAGATCAGCAAATGCGTGTGTGACAAATAATTTCACTCAATTTTCTCGGAGATGGCTAAACCGTTTTCTACAAACTCAGATTCACATGAAAAGTCGTATACTCCCAAACAAGGTTCCTGAATTACGTTTGGATCCGACTTCTGATTGCGGAACCACAGGATGATATGTGAAACGAAATTAAAATAATGCAATTAATTTTTCTCGTAGATGGCTCAACCGATCTAAGATTCAAATGAAATCTAAGAATCATCTATGATTCAAATGAGAAGTCTTAAAATCCTATAAAACCTCTTACTTTTTAGTCAGATCCGACTTCTGGTTTAGAAAATGCAGGGTGATTAGTATAAAAAGGTCCATTTCACATAAATAAATCAGGTTTATCGGGTTTGCAGATTTGGATAGTCGATTACCAAATAAATTTATTTCAGTTTGAGCGGTATTCGTTTTTGGATTCGGAATGTACCCCAAATTTTAATTCGCACTACAATTTCTCAAAGATGTCTACACACTGCTCAGGTGAATTTAACTGATTTCGGCTACACCGATTTTAGAATTCCGGTTCCAGTATCGAATCGATTCTCAAAGCTCAATCATTTTCTCAAAAAAGACCAAATCGAACTTCGAAAACAAATATTACAGGACTTAAGGTCCCATACAAAATTGGTGAATTTTATCCGATTCTGGAATTACAGATGATGAGTATATAAATTTCATGTAAATTGTTTGGCGTAATAATTTATGGCCATTCGAATCATTTTGGGCTATGCTAATTCCTGAATACCGGCTCTGGAAGTACCATAAATAATGACGAAAAACTCTAAAGTGGAGCTTACTTCGACATCTCATGGAATGTTCAATCGATTGTCGCACGCTAAGATTGAAATTCGATATGTTTTGCAGTTTCGGCATTACAGGGTAATGAGTGATTAAAATCTCAATTTGCCGTTTAAAACGACGATAATTAAAATAATGTCATGAGAACTAAAACACCTAAGAATATCCATGCAAAAACACATGCGTATTGATAAAAAAAGGTATCATCTCACTGCTAGGTGGATTAATCACGTTTTTAAATGCTAGATTCAAATGAACGCAATAAAACACCATCTTTCTCCAACCATTGCTTTTGTGACTTATTTTACATACAATAATAAAGAAAAATCCATTCCACATTCGGTGACTGATGACTCGGCAATTCATGATTCAATCCTGATCGCTTTTGCCGAACAAACAGTTAAATTTCTGTTGACAAGCTGGGCAATAATTGACAGTTAATAAATTTAGGATTGCCGAGATTTTCAGTAATTATACATTTTGCCGAGACGATTACCGAACACACGGCAAATCTCGGCATTTTTTTGCCGAGATTCAGCAACAAAATTTAAGTGTGTATTGTTGAATATTGATAGAAAGCTTCTTTCAGATATTGCTTCCACTGTCGGGAAGTTATTATAGGATATGTCGAAGAACTTCAGGGACATGCCAACCAACATATTCGCCGATTGCCGAATAAACGTCCCCGAAACATAAGTAAAGTAATGTATACTTTTTGTGTTTATATGGAAATAAAATGAATTCTTGATCCCTAACTGATGGTAAACAATTATAACAAAAACGAATTATTTGTTTACTTTTAATTGCTGAAGGCTCAGTAATTCAACGTTGCGTTTGCCGAACATTCAGTAAAAAATATACCGAAACTTTATGCTGACAATTTCGGTAATAACTGACGTTTATCAAATTTGAGATTGCCAAGACTCCGCAATTTTTTTACGTTCGAAAATAATGGCTTGAGAACTTGGTGATGGCGATGAGATGTGCTGACTCAATGATGATTGGTCGTTCAGTATTTTCCTCGAACTCGAAGAACCAGCAGAAATCCAATCAAAATGATTGCCTGCCTTTGCGAGTTTCATGCACTTCTGGGTTCAATATTCTTATAAAATTAATATAGATTCATATCAATTGTTTCAGTATTTTTTTTACATTTCAAAGTAAAATTCGAGTTCGCTTTCACATCTCATCCAAGTCAGTCGATAAAAAGAGAACCGCTTACGTTCGGAACGGCAGAAACCAAGTACGGTATTGTGTAACGAACAATAGAACGATCTCGAGATGAGTGAACCAAATGAACAAAAGCCACCGCAGCCAATACAAAAGAATACAATTGTTGTTGACTTCAGGCAGTGCAAAATTCGTGCAACCTTCGATACGAAAACTAGAAGGTTTACTTAAGGAGCAAATGCATCTTGATATTCATCGAAAAGGAAGTGTGGAAGAACTTTTTCCCCGATATTCTTAACGGTGTACGTTTGTGACGCGTGCGCTTGATGAAGACTATACCTATACCTCACATATTCGGCCAGGATACAAAGGTTCCTTGCGAATCACTGGTTACCTATGACAATCAGATGGCTACATGTCAATATTGTCAAAAATGGTAATCCATGTGATAAACTGGACAAGAAGACATCTACACTTGAAGTCGCACCTGGAAAAACAGATCACTCTGTTCAGAACTGTTGAGCTTTCCAAGTTTTCTATTTCCAACACCTGTTCCTTACGGATGGATCGGACATTTCGGTAGCGTTATTAAAACGAAATTGATCGTATTTCATTTCCACTCAATTTATTCGCTTTATCAGTTCGACTTACTTCATACGGACAGCTAAAATTAGTAACTCTACTGGACTATCTTCAGCACTTTACTTCCAATAAAACTGAAAATATTGATTGACTCATCATCAAATGCTAGTTGTCGGACCTGGCCAGTTATTTGGTAAACCCCCCGAATCACCGACTGCAACTTGAGGGAATGTTACGTGTTTATGTGAGTGTACGTACGTGTGCTTGCCTCGAGACAAGCAGAGATCCTTACAGCGTCCTTACTTCTCCGAGCATCGTCCGGCAATCTTCCGCAGCAGCCGATTTCCGCAGAGGAAAGTCACCAATGCCAACGGGATCAGATAACGAATCGTATCGAACATGTTCAGCTTCAACCAGAATATGCCGAACAGACCCAAGATGGCTCCCAAACCCAGATGAAATCCGAGTGCACTTAGTGACAAGGGGAAATTGGATACGTTTGTGCGTAGTTTGGCCCAAAGGATCAACAGCAATGCCAACGGAGCCAGACAGAGACCGGTGAAGAGATCGGAAACCAATTTGGCGGGACGTTTTTCCGGGACCCGGAATTGGTGGATGATTTCCGGTAGAGGTTGACGGGGATGGTTGCTTGTTTCTGAAATCAGAAAACAAAATCTTTACTTATTGCTGACTGCATAAATAACTTTTGCTGAATACCTTGCGGTGTTTCTCGTGAAAATTTAATGTTGACATCTGCCAGCAACCACTTGAACGAGTTAGATATGAGGGCATCTCCGACGATTAGTTCGATCGAATAAACTCCACTTTTGTGACCGAAATCATTGCTTCTGGCACCGACATCCTAAGTCATAAAAATAAAGCGCGGTTTAAAATAGCAATTTTTCAACCTAACTTTTCTCTTACCATTTCAAATTTGTATGCCTTCGCGGAATCGGCTTCAGCAACGAAAATAATTTCCTGCTTGGTAATCTTATGACGTAACAAAACGAAAGCCTGATGAACATTAAGCGGCTTTCCGCTGGCCTCATCTGCTAGCTGGGTTTTCAGGACAATCTTCTGCTGGGAATCGGCTGCCAGTTCCGTATTCAACTTGTTAGCGAAGCTAACCGAATGTTTTTTGATAGTTGCAACACTATCCGAATCTCCAACACCGATCTCCAGCGAACTTACTTTTACTTTTCCAAGAACGTTCACTCTCAAGGACTGTTTGTAATCACCGGCTTCTATATCAACCTTGTATTGACCACGTGGTGGATTCAGTGACTTCAGGTTGTAAGTGAATACGCTGGGATCGGCATTGCTAGGAACTAAATTAATTTTGCTTGCCAGTGCCTGATTGGTTGCTTTCGATGTTATTGAAGCCGTCACAATGGCCAGAGCTGGACTCAACGGCTTTCCAAGCATGTCACTCACTTTAACACCCAGCACTGGAGATTCCGGCAAGAGTTGTCCGTTCCCCGAAAGCATCACACAGATTGGTGCGATGTTTTTCTGACCAGCCAAAGTGTTCAAAGCCTCCAACAGAATACTAATTCCTTTCGGGGTTTGAACTGACGAACGGGACAGGAAATAGGTAGCAAATTTAGTTGCCTGCTCAGCGCTAATAGGAGCCGGTTTTTTCAAACTACTCGACAACTTAAATGCACCGTTCACTATAAGAGCAGTAATACTCAGCCCCCCTTCAAACTGCAACATTTTTCCATCAACTTCATCAGCCTGAACAAAAGCTTCCTCCACACGATCATAGGCAAAGGCACCTTGAGTTCCAAGCTCCGCTGCAACAGCGAATCCATGACCAAGACTGCTCAAGGAATCGTCCTTCCTCAGTATAGCCTGGAGAGCCTTTCCCAGTTGCGTTTTTACAGTTTCATCGATTGGTAGGTTGAGACTTTTGGCCGAGTGAAGATTGAAGAAAATTTCCTGGGAAGAGCTGGCGTCCTTTTGCAAGGAGTTTTTCACCGCATCTTTAACTTTTGCCGGAACTGTCTCCTTGCAGCCCAAATTTTTCCATGCTCCCGTAAGATAGAAATTTTTTTCAAAGTCCTACACAAAAAAGGGTTGTTAAAACTGTTCAAAAATTATGAGTATAATTTTACATTCAGTTTGGATTCTTCGTAAACTTTGGTAAGTCCCTTACAAGTCTCCTGTGTTTTTTCTGTGGCGGCTACATTTGCCGAAGCGTAGTATACGGCCTGCAAATCGTTTGATTTCAGACCTTCGTTAAAAATACTTCGATATCGGTCCTGTTCCAACTGAGTTATATACTTGGAAACTGTTTTTGCTGTCCACGCCGTTGATATAAGGCATCCAATCAATAGAAGAATCCCTTGAAAGAAAATAAAATTAAATTTTTGACAGCTTACAGAAAAAAAATCCCATTCGGCAGACCGGCTATCTCCGTTGTGCAAGCAATTTATTCATGGAAGATTTTGAACAATTGACAAACTGTTGCTAACGAAATTCAACACCTACCTGTAAGCTTCATTTTAAAGCTATATAACGAGGAAAATTCAACTTAATTTGTTTTAAAACACTATTTTTCCCTACAATTGTATCCCGGCTTACGAATCAAACTCCAGCCAGCGATACCACGTCAGAAGCAAAACGTTGACGGTTTCCTGAAAAAATGACAGCAAACCAGAGATGCCAGGTAAAAATTTAAAATATCTGCAGACAGGGTCTGTAAATCTGAAAAAAAATCTGCAGTCAGCAAGTCTGTTACCCTATGTCTTGCTGGCAGCAATTTTTCTATAAAGTATGACACGCAAAACTGACTTGGCGAGCAAAAAAAAAAAACAAAGGTCGCGAAAATTTCAAAAGTCTGTTAATATAGACGAAAGTCTGCGAGAATTTCAAAAATCTGCAAAAGTCTGCGAGAATTTCAAAAAGTCTGTAAAAGTCTGCACAGCAAAAAATGTCTGCAGCAGTATACAAATCTGCAGACCTGGCATCTCTGCAGCAAACCCCCTGGGCAGTGCAGTAGCAAAATCGAATCTGCCCCCACTTTCAATTTCTCGCCGTTGTGGCGAGGGGCGTTCCGAATTATATGTGCGATGTGAGAGTGAAATGGTTTGGAAAGTGGTTAAAACCAAAGATAAACTCAAGCTGGAGTAGTCGGCGATTTCTATCGAAATACTGGCAAAACTTTATGTTGAGCTGTCACTTGTGATTCGTTTCAAATGTTGCTAAGCAATATTAATAGTTAGTTTATCGCAAAAATACTTCTCAGATTGTAGAGTAAACTACAATCTGAGAAGTATTTTTGCGATAAACTGTTTCATAAACAATCTATGGATTTAGTTTCAAGAGTATACAATAAGGCTGAACTTCATTTTCGTTATTATCTGGAATATCAGTTCTGAATATTGGTTGATAGCATTGCATTTGAGACTTTCCCTCCGATGTATCGCACGATTATTCTATGGAATGAACACTGGCAAAATACTAATATAACAATTTGAAGCCATTTGGCAATAATTTTCAATGATCGTTGATTTTTTCGATAGTTAATTTTATTTATACATCAGATTTTTGTCGTGAATACGACTTACTTTACTATGGGGTGCCTTTTCAAAATTTACCCTCTCAGTTTTTGACCGTGAATATCTCTTGTTGTAGCTAACGAATCAACATAATTTTTGCTACATGCCATCGGAAATATGATCACAATTTTATGATAAAATTTTCAGTTGTGTGACATAATCTCGAACAATTCAAAATTAAACTTTTCTGAGATGTTTGGTATAAACGTGTATCAAAGAGGATAATTCATAAGGCGCGTTAGTCCTGTTTCGTATTTTTAAAGCTCATAGCTCAGTGATCTGTGAAAGGATTTTTATAATCTAACTACCAATAGAATCGAAATTTTTCAATTTAAGCGTGTAAAGAAGAAGCATTGAAGTATTTCAATAGTACACTATTAAAAAACCTGTCTCATTTGACCCATGTTAACACCAGAAAATCAGAACGCGTTCTGAGGAAGAGAAAAAATATCTGCTGTACAATAAATCGTTCGAGAAAATGTTCCGAATATGCTCCATATGCTGCTATTTTTATAGCCGTTAGGACCGCCCATTAGTGAAAAAGCTACAAACGAAATCAGGTAAAAACAAACCTCTCAACAAAAATTGGATCAGTTTGGTTTCTATCGCCACTGCGAGCAGATGTATTTTGTGTCGTTTGCAAAGCTACCCGAATAAAAAATATTGTGGAAAAACAATACGATTTGCTGTTACAAAACCTGCCACAATTTTGCTCTGACCATTGAAAAATAGTTTAATGGATTGTTATACACAATTCAATTAATTGTGAGCATGCTTTTTACAATATAATGTATAGATTGTTAAGTATCGTAACAATTCAATTCATAAAATTTTCTCATACATATTTTCTTGGAAAATAATGAAATGTACAGTTTGCATATTATTTGAAACACCACGTGTACAATAAATTCAATTGTACAATCGTAGAAACAATATATTGAATCGTTGGAAATGAAAAAAATCTTGTCAAGATACAATAAAATGTATTGTAACCCATATATCTAATTGTGAATCAATTGTTTATGCTGAAAAATCAATGGTTTATTTTTTTACGGGTAGTTTCGCTTCCCGAATAAAAAATATTGTTGAAAAACAATACGATTTGCTGTTACAAAACCTGCCACAATTTTGCTTTGACCATTGAAAAATATTTTAATGTATTGTTACACACTATTCAATCAATTGTGGAAATGCTTTTTACAATAGAATGTAAAGGTTGTTAAGTATCGTAACAATTCAAATCATGATGTTTTCTCATACATGTTTTCTTGGAAAACAATAAAATGTACAGTTTGCATATTGTTTAAAGCATCACGTGTACAATAAATTCAATTGTAGAATCGTAGGAACAATACATTGAATCGTTGGAAATGAAAAAAATCTTGTCAAGATACAATAAAATGTATTGTAACCCATATATCTAATTGTGAATCAATTGTTTATGCTGAAAAATCAATGGTTTATTTTTTTACGGGTAGTTTCGCTTCCCGAATAAAAAATATTGTTGAAAAACAATACGATTTGCTGTTACAAAACCTGCCACAATTTTGCTTTGACCATTGAAAAATATTTTAATGTATTGTTACACACTATTCAATCAATTGTGGAAATGCTTTTTACAATAGAATGTAAAGGTTGTTAAGTATCGTAACAATTCAAATCATGAAGTTTTCTCATACATGTTTTCTTGGAAAACAATAAAATGTACAGTTTGCATATTGTTTAAAGCATCACGTGTACAATAAATTCAATTGTAGAATCGTAGGAACAATACATTGAATCGTTGGAAATGAAAAAAATCTTGTCAAGATACAATAAAATGTATTGTAACCCATATATCTAATGGCGAATCAATTGTTTATGCTGTAAAATCAATGGTTTATTTTTTTACGGGTTCCGACAAGAGCGATTACGTCACAGCTGCCAGTCATTTACATTGGTGAAAAAGCAACGGTGGAGAGCATTACACAAAATCAGTCGTTCTAATGGCTCTAAAAGTTTTCTAAAGAACTATTAGGATTTGTTGTTCGCAAATCGTATGGAAATATCCTCAGTTTAGTGCAAATCTAGAACAGTTTGGCTAGATTTGTGCACTTTTCGCTATGTGAAATTCACAGTAATCGAGATCAAGTGAAGCCTTCTTTGTTTTTGCGAAAAATGTGGAAAAGGGGAATGCTTGCATATTTCATACAATTGATCAACTAATTGATATTCGGAAGTGTTAAGGAACATGTCAGTTGTTTTCGTATTCACGACATCCAGTCATGTCTCTGACATAACCCACCCGCCTTTTTAATAATTATGAAAATGCTGTAAATATCACAATATATTTGTTTATATTAATTATAACTAAATTTGCGAGCCGCTAGTTCGATGCACGTGGTTATTAAGAGTGAGATGTGCTTCCAATTTGTTATTTGAACTTTGAAAACTCCAAGAGATGCTCTTTCAAACCGCTACGCTAATAAATACCCCTTACAATGGCGTAAGGTTTGGTACTATCTCCAGATAGATTTCCGGGCAGGGTTTGCCGGTGATCAAACATCTACTGTGGGAATGCCTGTCCACCGGAGTAGAATTCAAACCAGCAATTGTATCAGGGTTGGTATGCGGAATTTTTCTTAATCTGCTTTTTCAACCGTCGGAGGCCAGACTAAACGCCGTGTACTACTCCATTCTTTTATTTTTTATATAATCTATTTATAAATAATAAACAGGCTTTCCATAGAAACCATCGTTACCACTGAACTGTAAGTTGAGGGGTAAATCAATACCCAAGTAACCACGACGCATTATAACTTTACATTAATTTAGCTTTAAATATTCGAGTAAAATTATATTAAATGCAGTGGAGTTACACATTATTTTGTCGTGAATACGACTTACTTTACTATGGGGCGCCTTTTCAAAATTTACCCTCTGAGAGAGTGATAAGTTTTTGATCGTGAATATCTCCTGTTATATCTAACGAATCAACATAATTCTTGCTACATGCCATCGGAAATATGATCACAATTTTATGATAAAACTTTCAGTTGTGTGACACATTCTTAAATAGTTCACAATTAAACTTTTCTGAAATGTTTGGTATAAACGAGTATCAAAGATGATAATTCATATGGCGCGTTTGCCTTTCTCGTATTTTGAAAGCTCATAGCTCAGTGATCTGTAGAAGGATTTATATAATCTAACTACCAATAGAATCGAAAATATTCAACTTGAACGTGTATTACAACAATATTGAAGTTTTTCAATAGTACACTATTGAAAAACCTGTTTGATTTAACCCATGACAGCACCAGCCAATCAGAACGCGAGATGTCTGTATCTATACAAGAGCATCCATATAAAAGTTGAATGGTTCACTTTTCCTATCATTTGCTGAGCAACTCTCCCCGAAACAAGACACACGAGAGCAACATCGAGGACCTGTCGTCTTATTGTTTCCCGATATGAATGCACGAGACACCGTCAGCACAATGAAACCGAAAAAGGCAGCCAAAAAGTCCAGCAAGGCCCATTGCCGAAACAAGACACACACGAGAACCATCTCAGATCTCAATATTTCCTACCAAAAGATTCATCAAGATGGGAGTTAAAATAATTTGCACCGTCACTAACACATTCAATTACGAACGGCAATGCGAAAGCGAAAGTGATGATTTTGAACACATCTTTATACTAGTTTACAAATATGCCGTGCGAAACAGAGTTGCCACAGATCAATATGTATTTTGTCGCGAGTACTTTAGTATGCGGCCGAAAACAAAAATTGTTAGAACAAATGTTTCCACTTGATTTGCGTATTCTACTTTCCAGGCGTATCAGAACTGGCTAAACTTAAAGCAATTCTAAATATTTCTTTATCACAGTGATGTAGTCATCCTGAAAAGGACGGGGTTTTCAACGGATGGCCAGCTGCAGATGGCGAGGGATGATTTTCGTTTTCGTTGTCATGGGCAGCATTACCGGTCAACTCCAACACTTCGGCAACCAAGTACTCCATCACTGCCGCCAGATAGACCGATGCACCAGCACTGACACGCTCGGCGTAGTTCCCCTTCCGAGGCAAACGATGGATTCTGCCGCCAACTGGGCACTTCAGACCAGCACGGTTTGAGCGGGACTTTGCCTTGCCCTTAATTGTTCCTCCACAATATGCTGTGTTGTTGCTCGACGACCCATTCAGTATTACTGGCTGCCGCTCTGCTAACTCTCTCTTTTATATCGTTTCACTGTTTCCCGTTCTGCGTATAGGAAAGGAATTCTAACAAAGGGGACGTCCTACCGTGCTACCACTAGCCAGGGTTACCACATATACAGATTAATCTGCATTTTACAGATTTTTCAGATAAATTTGTGACCAAGATTCTGCATATGCAGATTACAGATTTTTGGCAAAAAATACAGATTTGTACAGATTTTTGATAGCGTGGATTAAAAATTGCTTATGCTTTCAAAAATTGCTTCTGATAAGATGAAAAGATGGCCATAACGTAAGGTAGTAAAGAAGAAAGATTATCGATTGATCAATCAGATTAAGTTTCACTTTCAGATTGGATTTTGAAAGTTTTTCGTCAAATCATTATTTCGAAAGGCTCCAACGCAAAAACAACTTCCAGCTTTTTTTCAACTACAAAATCATAAAATTCAGACTAAGAAAAGTTTTGGTTTCTTTAAATTTGAGTTCTAAAGACTTTTTCATTCCGTTGTACTTCGATTTCTTAGCACTTCTATATACAGATTTTCAATACAGGTTTTTGAGCTCCCGATACAGATTTACAGATTTTTCTTCTGAAAAATGCAGATTTAAATGTGGCAACCCTGCCACTAGCACGTATAAAAGGAAATGTGATGTGAGAAATAGCGTCATTTAAGTTAAAGCAGCTCTCTGTACGTACGAGACACCGTCAGAACGATGGCTCCGAAGACAGGTAGAAAAGCAGATTTGTACCGTCACTAACACATTCAATTACGAACGGCAATGCGAAAGCGAAAATGATGATGTTGAACACATCTTTATACTAGTATGGGGTCGTGTGAAAATATGCCATGCGAAACAGGGTTGCCATATATACAGGTTAATCTGTATTATTATTATTACTATTAGAGTGACTATAAGCAGAGTGGCGACAGCTGTTCGTTTAAAATGACAGCTACCAGTTCCAAACGAGCAAACGAGCTGTCAATTCAATGTAAAGCTAATGGAATGTTTTAAATTGTTGCCAGCATTACGGATGAGATGTCGTCACTCTGGTTATAGGCACTCTAATTACTATCATTATTATTATTAGAATCACTCTTGCATACCGAAGATCGTAGATACATTTCAGACCAGGCCATTGCAATTGTCTCGTACTGAAATTTCGAGGAGAATCAGATATCTTCGAACTTCATAGCTTCAATAAAAATAAACTACAAATTTGTCGTACCTAGCTTCCTATATTAGCAAATTAAAAAGGAATTGTTTCAAGTTTGGAATACATAGTTGTAGAATAGTAGCTGTTTAATGTAACTAAACTGTACTTTAATGTAGGTAAATCGCTTCAAATTCTATTAGTGAAAAAGAGGAAAGCTTGCACAATTCATACAATCAATCAACTAACTGATATTCGGAAAAGTGATGGGAGCGTGTCAGTTTTTTCGTATTCACGACATCCAGTTATGTCTCTGACATTACTCACCCGCCTTTTTTTACGTTTCGTCTTTGACTCATCAGAACAGAGCAGTTCAAATTGAACTTTTTCACTGTTTGGCCGGATGAACAGACCTCCCGGCCAAGCGTACGCAGCTTTTTCTTCGGTCCTCTTCTTCAGCTTCCTTCGGAGCTTCTTGTCGCTCAGAGTCGTCGGCCGTCCGGAACCGGGTTTTCTTTAGATGCTCTGATTGTTGTCAAATAGTGCCAAGATGTTCAAGATGCCGAAACGGGAGGTATCCGGCGTCCACAAAATACCGCACACTTCTGAACGGAGTTGTTTCACTGGTTTTGCCATCGCGGTTGTATCGAGCTGTCGAATTTTGTCTGTTGACTCATGGGTTACTGTGACTGATGGTGCATAGGTAGTGTCGTCAATGCGGGTGAAGGTAAATCCATTAAAAATCGGCAATTTTTGTCAATTTTTAATGCGAACGCTATATACTCAACTCACCTAAATTTAGCTTATTAAACGATACTCTCGGTGTTGGATGGCTTTTCTCTCTGTAATTTGACAACAATGGAGAGAGCGATCGAAAGAAAAGATTTAAAACAGCTCAAAATTAAATAAAAATAGGTCAACCAAAAGGTTGTTACTATTTTCGTGTAGTCAATAACAATTGATTTTAGTCATGCAACCGGCACTGTCGATGCTTTTAGTTGTTTGGTTTAGTCATTTTTGTTCAAGAGTTCGTTTTAATGAATATTTTACTTGTATGATAGTGTCAAGTTCATTACAAATAATTTCATACTTAAGTCGAATTTAAAAACAAATTGAATATTGAATAGGACGAATTTTTGATAAAGTAAATGTTTTTAATATTTTGAACGAGACTTGGAATATTCAAGCTTGTTACTTAAAATAGATGATAAGATATTAATTTAAAATTATTAGTTTTCAATTTTCGGGCTTATTTGTTGAAATCATACAAAGTTTTAGATGTTCATAAAGTTAAAAAATAATAATTTTTACATGTATAACGAAACATGTTTGTTGTTGCTTGTTGATTCATCGAAATAAAAATCTTTCCTAGATTAATCGAAAGATGTTTTCCTGCATTGGAAGCTACTTAGCACCTGAAGAAGAATAGCTCTACTGCAATTGATCGTTAGTTATTTTTTTATACCACCTTCTGTTACTGGGGATGCAAAGAATATTCTTGACAAGGTACTTTACTTGCCTCGCAATGTACACTGGTGCATTAAGCTCTCCCACGATTTTATTCTCCGACCAAGACTTAACCAGCAAAGATAACGTAGGTCCGATAACGTCAATTCGTCGATAAGGTTGTCACGGTGAATGCAAAATTATCCTATCGGTATCATGATCGATCGAACCGATTATCGGAGTACGTCAAAGCAGCTAACAAAAAAGACATTTTTTCTCTTCGTTCTGGCATAATGTAAACAAACCTAGAGATACGAGTGCAATTGTAATGTAATAGAGCGATCAATGACATCCAAAGCGCCGTCTGCTGGATAATGGATGCATAAATGCTCCAAAAAATTATTTTCTACAACTACAGTAGGTTTTGGAAAAAGTACACGCATACCTCATGCATAGCAGACGTTCATCTTGTTCATTTTATGAGGATATGCCATGTTCGAGTGAAACTCGCTTTTCTCCAGGATAGCTGAACCAATTTTCACAAACTTTAGGCTTAAATGAAAAGCACTATTGTCCTCTAGTTTTTTTAAATTTCGTTTAAATCTGACTTTCGGGTCCGGTTTTACAGGGTAGCGAATGAGAAAAAAATGCAAATTCAATAATTTGCTTCTAAAGAAGTTACAGAGAACTATAAGCCGTCGTGTAAAACGTAAAATAAGAAAAAAATCTTCCAAATTGGACTCAAAACTGTTCCAATGGTAGGACATGTAAGTTGCTGGCCATACGAACCGACTTCGGTTACACCGATACCCGGAATGCGGTTCCAGAAATAGGGAACAAGTTCTGGAAATCGGAACTTAGAAACCTTTCTCCGAGACGGCTCAATTTTGACAAACTAGAAGCTCAAATCAAAGGTATTCCGGAACTACAGTGTGGTGTAGGTGTTTAAAGTTGAGAATAGCATTAATTGGTTTTTGCTGATGCATATTTTCTCAATAATCGTCGTGAATCAAATTTGTGGCTCTTTCATTATTGGCACTGAAACGCCAATATACTTTTTACCATAGATTTTGAAATAACAGTATTTTGACGTGAATATACGTCTTACTTTGCTATAGGGCACCTTTTCAAAATCTACCCTGTACAAGAATGGGTAGAACTGAACCGCGAATATCTTTTGTTGTATTCAACGCAGCAACTCTTAGCGGAATATATTCAATAATTGCACTTATTTATGTACCATTTAATTCCACTATTTCACTGTCATGTTATTACACTTTCACAAAGTCACTATTCTTGAATGAAGCATAACAAACGTTACAATACAGATACGCGTAATTAAGTGGTACATAAATAAGTGCAATTATTGAACATAATTTTATCATCGGAAATATGATCACCAAATTTTAATAAAATTGTCAGTAGTATGGGATAGCCACAAATAATTCAGCATTGAAGGTTTCTAAACTATCTGGTATGAACGAGCATTAGGGTGAAATTCAGTGCCAAAATAAGGCGGTGTAAATTTTAAACCGCCTGAATTGAACGAATCTTCACACAAAGCGTATCATGCAAAACTGACACATAGAAATACTTAATATTTTCAGAGATATACACTTATTATGTATGGTTATAAACCATGAGTATTCTTAACTGATTAATATGAGGGAAACACATTTATGCGAGACATTTAAGGCGATTCATTTAGTTATTCAATGTATAAACAAACTTCTCTTTCGAACTTCGCATCATTTTGTAAAAGAACTGAATAATACTCAAAAAAATTTTTTTTTTTACAGAATATAGAATTAGAACTGGCTTGGAAGATATTTAATAAAAAAATCTAGTTTGTGAAGTGCATATCATATCAACATATGAGTGATTATTTTTTTACCATTTCTCATGGATTTTTAGGAATTTTAGATTTTAGAATTCGTAAAATCGAAGATGACGGCTCTCATTTTGTCGATATTCTTTCAAATCGCTATACGATTCATGTTTTCGAAAAATTTTTGACAAGTAGATTTTTAAAGTAATGTCATAACTATTCATAACGTAAATTTTGAAATTCCAAATGGCTAAAAACGATTTGTTGTGGATTTTTCGATTTAAATGAATTTGAACATTGCATTTTCATACAGGATGATTTTTAAGAGGTATAAGATTTGATTTTCCAAAACAAAAAAAAAAACGATTTGAGAAAATTGATGGAATCCTAATTGGAATAGATGGAAAGATAAATATAATTTAATGTTTGAGAATGATTTCATGCAGATGTTGGCCGTGCTTCAGATGGCCCATGCGCATCAATTTTGGCACACTCTTTCCAACATAATGGCCGGTTTTTACGAATAATGCCACCGGCCCATAATTCACACCAAACAGTGACTTTTTTGGGATGCATTGGTAGCTCTTGCAATACTTCTGGCTGGTCTTCAATCCAGATGCGGCAATTCTGTTTGTTGACGTAACCATTCAACCAGAAATGGGCTTCGTCACTGAACACCATTTTTCGATAAAAAAGTGGATCTTCCTTCAACTTTGTCAGTGTTCTTTCATGATTAAGTTACACACCAAACGACGATTTATGATTTAATTATAGTCCAAACTGAACAAGTTTGACAATGACTAAAGACAAGATTCACGCGTTCTCTGCCAAAAACAGTGTTGCCAAAAAGATACTAGAATAAAATCACCCTTTATAATCGGTTTCGTCCTCGGTCTGTAGAACCCCGTAAATTTTAGCTCTCGTATGTCTCGGCTAATAATTGTACCGTTACAATTATGAAAGTAAAATATTGGAAGTTAACAAAATTCACACCATCAATCAACCATTAAGTGCGATTATCGATATTTGGATGTGTGGAAAAAGCATGTCAGTTTTATTCGTATTCACGTCATCCTGAATTATGTCTCTAACAGTGCCTTCCAGCCTTTTTTAATTGAATCATGCCACATCTAGCGAATTCCAGTTGTATAAGAAAGATATCGTCACTATTACAACATCTACTCTAAGTTATTAAAATTACGTTTCATTTGTGAATTCAAACCAATAGGGTAACGGCATCAGTAGTCACCTCATATACGAAAATCATTAGTTAGAGTGAGGTCTGCTGTCTCTGTTCGATAGATTGACCTTAAGAGTAATATAAAAATAGGTGCACTCGCTTCGAGTTTTCGCGTCACTATAACAACAAGACTTTGTATCCGATTTTATCACAATTCGTTGATTAAACGTCGGCGAAATAATATTGCGACTCTACGAATGAGATGACTATTGGTACAATAGCCCTATATTTCCGTTTGAGTAAAGCAGACTTTCTACTAAATTGTCTGGCAACGCTGTTTGCAAAGCATGATTCTTTCTCTTTCAGCATGTTGCCTTTTGATATGCTTGTGCTGAGTTTATTGTGGTCGTAAATGCATATCCAACATAAATGGCGCCCACCCCCCATAACAAACATACAGATATGCGTTGAGAAACCCAAAATCATAACGGAGAGAGGCTTCTCTTTCTCGATTGATCGTCATCATCATCATCAGCAGCAGCAGCAGCAGCAGCAACAGCAACAGCAATAGCAGGCTCGACACGTCTGTCGTCGTCCGTCAGTCGGAGTCGGTTCGTTGGGGGCTCTCTCCTAATACGGCATCTCACTTCAATTCAATCTCATTCAAGGTTTGCCGTTCGAAGCGAGCAGTTCGGATTTTTTGCAGTGCGCGCGACAGGTCATTTTTTCTTTTTGTAACATCACTCTTGTTGTTGTTGTTGTTCTGTACCAGTATGATAATCAGCAGCATCAGCTATCTCGTTTCCTTTGTACATGTTTCGATTTCCCAGCCGCTTGAATAGTGCATAAAGTTTTGATTTCGGGACAGGCAGACCGCACTTGATCAAACAACAGTGTGAGAACGAGAAAGGAAGCAAAAAGTGTGCGCGTCTGAAGGAGAGAAAGAAAAAGAGCGAGAGAGAGAGAGAGAGGACAAATCGAAGGGAATTCCGTGAGTGTCCTTTCTGCTGTTGCTTCAGTGTTAATTTTCTCGCCCGTGAGTCGTTCGGTGATTGAGTTTTTTTTTGTTGAGTCTGCCCTAAATCCAGGGAATAAAGAAGCGATGTAAAGGACGACGGCATTCGGGAAGTTGATTAAAGATAGAATTAAACTGCCAAGCGATGTGCTTATGCAAATGAAAGTAACGAATTGTTCGAGCGTGAAAATCTAAATTTTATGACAAGTGGAAAAACAAGAGTTGGAAAGATGCGTGTGGTGAGAGGAAGCAGTAGCAGTATTTAGACGTCGCCGCCGTCGTGAATTGTGGGATGTGATCGCCTGCCCGCCGTGCCACTCGTATGCTTGCCTGAGTGTGTTTGTGTGTAGGCAGGGGGGTTTTTCGTTGTTCCGAAAGCCCATTATCAGCACACCAAACAGCAGCAGCAACAGCAATCGAAGCAAGCTGTAATACAACACCGCGTGCAAAAAATAAAAAAAGGCTGAGACAACGTTCCGTGTGTACGTGGATTTTCTTTGCGTTGTTTTTTTTTTGTTTCTTACATTCATTCGCTGCTCTTTCCTGGTGCTTCCAGCCAAGCTATCCAACCAAGCAACAAGAAGCATCGTCATAATCAATTCGATGGATTCGCGGTCGGACGGTGTGTTTTGGTTCTGCCTTTTGCTGCTTGCTTTGCGCTCTGTGCTTGTAGTGAATGCCACCACTTGTTTACGTTCGCTGAGAGTGCAAAAAAGTAAATAAACCGAAAAGAAGAAAGAATGTGCCCGTTCGTACCAGTGAAGAAATAGAAAGAAATATGGCATAATAGCAGCCAAAAGAGGCAAAGAACCCACCTTGTCGGTCAGTGAGCATCAGCAGCGGCCACTCGCATGTACGCACGCAGATCCGACCGAAGCTATACCGAGCGTGTGGAGAGTGCGTGCGGAGCCCGAGGAAGGTCAAAAGGAATTACGAAAAGAAAAAAAAAACTTCACCGAGCCGCCGAACCGGAAGACGAAACATATCGTTCGCCTTGTTTTTCGTTCCCCTGCGTGTTGGAAGAGGGAACCGTTTTTGGACGCGTGATTAATTGGAAATTCTAAATATCTAACACGGTACGATGGCTCGCAGGAAGGGAGCTACCAAAACAAGTAAGTGCCTCTTTGAATAAGCTGATTTGTTTTTATTTTCTGTCACATACGGAATCGTCGTCGAATACAAGGATACGATAGGCAAGGCACACGGAAAGGGGTCAAGACCGTTCCTGTAGACCTTCGAATAATTGTGCTTAATTTGAAGTGACAGAGAAATGTGAAACGTATGTAACCTCAGTTGGGAAAAACTGCTGTATGAGGTCGGAGGTAATCGAGTCATACGCAGTTCTTCTACACGACAAGACTGTTTGTTTTTAAAAATTGAAAGTTCAAGACTATGTGATCTCTATTTACTAAAACTGTAGGGTTGAAATTTGGCACCCCTAAAGCGTTGGCATCGTTTCGATTCTGTCTATCAAATTTGTTCGTTCAGCTTACTTTACTCTGGAACAGCTGGCCCTCGGCTGTGTGGTGATCTTGATTCCGTCTCGAGCAACATTTGTTCACTACAACGAACACTTCCGGATGTCGTGAATTTAATTTAATGTGTTGTATCGAACTTATCTTGGTACTTATTTAACATAGATATATGCACTAGCCACGAGATGCTAATCGTTTTCGGGTTTCAACTGTATTTAGAAATGGTTGGAAAGTTTGTCAACGTAAATTTGCATGAAATTTATTATTTGCACGAAAAATTATTTCAATTACCTTTTCAGAATTTAAAAATAGAGTCTTGTCTTGTGTTTCGCAAAAGATGATATCTTCAGTAGATTCCGTGCAGAATTGTCAGATCTCATGTATCATATTGTAAGCTCAGATATCACACGATAATATTTGTGCGTTTCAATCCTCGTATATTTTTCACTACCAGTTCTGTAATAAATATGTGTCGTTTTTGGAATGAGCTTATTGTATATTTCAACATAAAGATTGACTAAAAGTTAATCGTGCGCCGGTAGTTGACAGTGCTTTGTTTGCTGCAAGTTTGATCAAAGTAGTCGATCGCGTTTAGAAATAACGTCAAATGGAACTGAAAAGAAAAAAAAATGTGCACGAACGCCTGAAAAAATCTAATGTGTTCCGATTACAAGCTGGCTAAAATGCTAAAGATGCTGAAAACGACAGTTTGTTGAGTGCTCAAAATCTCCAAGGTAACCCTGAGTGTGGGAAGGAATCATGAGGATCTACGAACAGATTGGAGCCAGGAATCGTTTGCTGCGCAGCAAGGTGTTGAGGTGCGTTGGAACCAACCCTGGTCTTTTGATTGATTCTAGTACGACTGTTTTTTGACGAAACACAGGAGCTGCAGTTTGATCGATGACGAAACGTACGTCAAACTCGATTTGAAACAGCTTCCCGGTTAGAAGTGTTACGACGCGACTGGACGTGGGAATGTGTCGGGAAGATTCAAGTTCACATTTGTCTACAAGTTCGCGAAGAACGATTTACCGTTGTGGACTGTACACGGAACAATTCCTCAACGATGATATCAAAGAATGCCTGGAAAAGTGTGTATTGCCGTTCATCTGCCAGCATAAGGACAAAGTCTTCTTTTCGGTAGATTTGGTCAGCTGCCACCAGTGATGTCCGAGCTCAGCACACGAGCTGCTCTATACCTGCAGTGTGTGCCTATTCAACTCGTGCGCTGTGCTTTTCAAACCAGACTCATGAGAGTGTGCTATTGGTGTAGTCCACTGACAAGAGACAATACAAGAGCGGACACTCTGTGCTTAAAAGTTATATTATATTATTAAATTTGAAAAAAGTACAGGTGTGTAATGTCAGAGACATAACTGGATGTCGTGAATACGAATAAAACTGACACTCTTTCTTTATACTTCCAAACATCAATTAGTTGATCGATAGTGTGAATTGTGCAAGCTTTCCCATTTTTCACTACTAGAATTTGAAACGATACACCCAAACTACAGTAGAGATTATTTACATCAAACATTCTGACACACAAATATTACAAAATAACCAGTATAGTTATTTATGATAAAATATTGGTGGTTTTGGAAAGAACCTTTTATGAAGGCGTGCGTGAAGGGCCAAATTGTATAATTTTCTAAGATATTAAACACTGATTGGATATAAATGATTTTGAACACTGTTGCGAATTTAGAACTGTGAAAATTGCAAAAAAAAAACTGATCATATTATCTTAGATTTTCACTGCACTGCTAATTTTAATTTTCGATTTACAAAGAAGCAATCTTTATAGTTCTTTAGGTAACATTGAGAGCCATTAGAAAGGCTGATTTTGCACAATGTTCCACATTGTTGTCCATTTCCCGTTGTATTTTGCTCCAATGCAAACGACCACCAACAGGATGATGTAATCGATCTTATTCGAAGGGAAACTGGCACTGCGATCTGAGCGTTTGAGATTTTGTACAACGCTAAAGGTCTGCTTTCATTACTAGTGACTGCTGCTTTCGACGATCGAAGTTCAGATGAGAGTTGCGACCTAAGCGTTTGAGGTTTTTAATCACGCAGAAGGTGCACTCTCTGAAGCTGCTGGTTGATTAAATCATTTCCACGACGTACGCTTCCGTCCAACGCACAAGAAGAAATGATCGATTTTTGACCACGGTTCCCCTTTTATACGCAGTCAGTTGAAGATATGTGCCTGACTACCTCAAAATCGTCGTCCTTGCGCGAAAAAGCCAAGCAAAAGTAAATAGTTTTCCGCGTTGTTTTCAAAAATTGAAAAAACTTAATTTTTGAGTTGTTTGTGGTTATCTCACACTGTTTAAAATATTATCCTAAATTCCTGATCATATTTTTGATGAAATGGTTAAAGAACTGTGTTGCTACCGTTAATACAAGTCGAGATATTCACGATTAAATTCTGCCCATTCTTCCATATGGCTAATTTTGAAAAGGCACCCCATAGTAAAGTAAGTCGTATTCACGACGGACACTCAACTCAGCACGTGAGCTAGCGCTGAGCACCCCATTCCGGCTCATGAGCCAGCATCGCGAGCTGGTTCTTCGAAGCATACGACTCTCAATCTAGTAGCAACACGGCACACGAGCGTGTGCTTCAGACTTCGTGTGCGTGTTTTTGAAAAGGTACAGCACACGGACTGTATGAGAGCTGACTCGTGTGCTGCCACTATCACAAGGTGGTTCTGCAATAGTACGCTGATGTAGCCCATAAACAGCAAAAGAGAATTAAAAAAACAAAATCTTAAATCAGTGACTGACGGCAAAGCAGAATAGCGAGGATAGACCTGTGAAGCGGTGTGTGATACCATGGATATAGGACTATAAGTGAGTGATATGGTAGCCAAGTGAAGCTAGGCATGCTTGGTACTTCTAGTCAAAAGGGCATTTTCTTGAGTAGGCGTGCGCGTCAGACGTGAAAAAATTACGCTTCCGCTGTTTTCTCAGTTTTTTCTATTGTGATTCTATGCTAAGTAGAAGTAAATTTTAGTTAATTTTTAGTGTGATTCAATTTACAAAACCTTCATATAGACTGGCTCATGAACGCATGTTGTATTCATATTGACTCGTGCGCAACGCAAGCAAGCTAAATGTGCGAATTGTCCGAAATTTCGACTTATCGTAAAATATTGGGCCATTTCGTATTCGTTCATGGCTACAACTACGATCCCACTGACATTAAGAATCCTTCCAAGTCGAGATTCGAACATACGACAACTGGGTTATATGACCAGCAATCTATGCATTAAACTGCGAGCTCGGGTCGAAAACTGTATTTACCATGATAACCTTAACCTGAAGAAATACCTACGTGAAGCCTGACGACCAATGTTAACAATTTCCGTAAATAAGAGGGAATCGTCAGAGTGCTGCGCACTATGAACTGCTTACGAGTGGTCAGAACATTAAAGGACCATTGTATCGAACCCAACTAATTATTTTGAAGCGGTCATTGCCGGAAAAGGGGCTAGAATATGTGACCAGATACGAATCCGTAGTTTTTCAATACGACATCGTTCGGTCAAATGTTGGCCCCTTGAGACAAAAACATTCTGGATAAATTATACTTCATTCGCCTAATAGTCCAGACTTGGCGCTATCTGACTATCACTTCAGTGTAGCAAATCAGGCTCAATGGTCTTTGGGGGCCCTTGGCAGGACCCACCGAGCAAAGAAAAGGTCATTCAGTTAGTTAGGGGCACACAAATAAATCTTGCCTCCGGGCCCATTAATACGTAAAGGCGGCGCTGATCCATTAAGTTTCGAGACACGAATCATACCTCAGTGGACAATAACGCCATCTATGTGTTCGAATGAGTATTTTAAAGCTTGAACCTTTCTCTATTCACGTGTCGCATTTCATTACATTTGATCGACAAATAACAAGGATGTGACAGTTCTTTCTAAACAGTTTCTCAAATTCCAACATGGAACAAAGAGCGGCCATTAAATTCAACGCATAACTTTGTATCGAGCGAATGCTTTTTTGGTGCCACAAACGTTTCTTGGAGGGCCGAGTGTCGCTAGAGCTTGAGCTTGAGCAACCACCCCTGGTTGCTACTCCGTTACTGATCGGGATTAGCTGAAATTGTACAGGGAGTTTCTAGATGATCCGACCTGGGACTGGTAAATCATCCGTCAATGTACATCTTCTGGTAATTCCAGAATTTATTGATCAATACCGGCGCCGGCCTGGCCCGAACGTAGATCGTCTAAGGAATAGGAAGGGATGTTAGTCCAACACTTGTTGTTACTACCTGCCGGCTACCGAGAAAAAAATTAATTTATTGTTTGAAATATTAATATCAAGTGTTTTTTTCCTATGTTTTCATAATACCGATATATGTTATCTCTGTTATTAACTTTGTAATATCAACGGATTTGCGCAATAGTTAATGTTTATCAATCAATAACATGGAAGAAGAAAACATTCCAAATAAAACTTTTCTCCGAAGCTAGACACCGTGTGACTTCTTGTTTCCAAAGTTGAATTTTGAAGGATGCTTTTTTGAAGATGTTGAGACCATCAAAAGTGAATAATAAATTTGAAAAACTCATGAAATCTCGTTTATTTTGAGATTTATGGAAGCAGTCTCGAAATTTGATGGACGCCCTGTGTACGGCTAGTTGGAAGTATTCTCTCGATTTTTCAAAGTTGTGCATAGAAATATACTTTTGAAATTGAAATTTTTCTAGGTGTGTAAGTCATACCCGGATGAAATTCAATAGAGTTTTAAGATATTTTGAGCCATTTCATTAAGAACCTAAGCTTGTGAAAAAGCATTGCTACATCGGTTGCTGAGAAATTCTGTTATTTCAAATTTTACTCCGGAACCGGAAGTCGGATGCAGATGAAAATCAATAGCAGGCGTTGGTACTATATGGCCTCTCATTTGAATCTAAGTTGAAGAATATTGGTTAAGATCTCTAGATTTGTGCACTATTTTCATTTTTTTTAAAATAACTATTTATTGGAATATGAGCTAAAATTAAATTATTAAGATTTAAATTGGGTGTTCAGCCACAAGTGGTGACTTTTCAGCCCTATTTTATATATGATTTGGTTGTTACCATGAGGACATCATTTGCTTCCGCAATTCTGAGATTTTTGTGTAGGGAAAATTCTAAACCTACTTGTATTGTGTAATGGGGAAAAGGAACTTATATACTAACCTACTAACTAATACAGAGAGCGAATCGTTTTGTCGGAATTTGTTTATAATATTATGTGACATTACATCTAATGGTTCTATATTTGTGAGTCTGTGTAACTCATTTGTACTAAACCAGGGAGGACGCTTCAAAATCATTTTCAGAATAAACATTCTGAATCCTTTGAAGCGTTTTCTTCCTGGTGGAACAACAACTTGACCAAATTGGTACTGCATAAAGCATGGCTGGTCTGAAAATTTGTCTATAAATTAACAAATTGTTTTTTAGACAGAGCTTAGAATTTCTGTTTATAAGAGGATAAATAATTTTGAATCATTTTGATCAAATAAATAAGAAACTGGAAATCAGACATTTTTGCTATTAAACCTTTGTGCCAAACACTGTCGAATGCTTTTTCTATGTCTAGAAGAGCAACTCCAGTGGACAACCCAGAAGATTTATTTGCTGTTCGTTACTCTGACAAGTTAATGAGTAGTTGAATGTTCGTGACGAAATCCAACCTGCTCTGGTAAAAAAATTAAATTCTCATTTATATGAGTCATCATTCTCAACAAGATAATTTTTTCAAAAAGTTTACTGATAGAAGAAAGTAAGCTAATTGGTCGATAACTTGATATTTCTGCTGGATTTTTATCAGGTTTTAGGATAGGAATTACTTTAGCGTTTTTCCATCTTTTTGGGAAGTAAGCTAATGAAAAACACTTGTTGAAAATTTTAACCAGGAGTCTCAAGGCAACATCGGGAAGATTTTTAATAAGAATATTAAAAATTCCATCATTACCAGGAGCCTTCATGTTTTTAAGTTTCCTAATAATAGATTTAATTTCATCAAAATTCGTCTCAATAATGTCATCGTGTGATAACACTTGGGTTGAAATATGCTCATATTTCAGTGAGACTTCATTTTCAATAGGACTCACCACGTTCAAATTAAAATTGTGGACACTCTCGAACTGCTGAGCAAGTTTTTGAGCCTTTTCGCCATTTGTAAGAACTATTTGATTTCCTTCCTTGAGAGCAAGAATTGGTTTCTGAGGTTGCTTAAGAAACTTAGAAAGTTTCCAGAAAGGTTTAGAATATGGTTTGATTTGTTCAACTTCTTTAGCGAAATTTTCATTTCGCAAAAGAGTAAATCTATGTTTAATTTCTTTTTGTAAATCCTTAACTATGTTTTTCATAACAGGATCACGAGAACGTTGATATTGTCGTCGACGAACATTGTTCAACTAAATGAGCAGTTGAAGATTGTCATCGATGATAGGAGAATTTAATTTACTTTAAGCTTTGGGAACTGACAGATTTCTAGCTTCGATAATGTAATCATTCAAATTATCAATTGCTGTGTCGATGTCCGCAGAATTTTCTAAAATAGTTTTACGATCTATATGATTTTCAATGTAAGATTCCAGTAAACCTGTCAAATCGATAAACCACATAATGTGGATTACTTTTCAAATTGACATTTGGTTTAAGAAAAGTTTCTGTCACAATGGCAATATGAGTTTTGTGAACTTAGAGAAAATTATAAAATTCATCTTCACTTAATTTTAAAGATCGAGCATTCCAATTTAATATATTCAAATAATTATTTAACATCACTGTTAAATTTTTAATTCATTATAATATTATTTGCAAATTACCATCCGATTTGAAATGCTTCAAAAAGTGATGAAGTCGAATTCATTCGGATGATCATTTGAAAAAGTTGATCTTGTAGGTAGATCATTTTATTTTCAGTTATATCGCCTAAATAGACTTAATCTAAAGAAGCGAATGGCATTGAAGCAATATTGGTAGGTAGACTGCCATTAGAAGAAGATTTGGCCGATCTACCTATTAATAAATTGTTTTCGTTAGAAGATGAACTGCAAGGCGTTCCTGTGTTTTGATTATTTACATTAGAAGAATTAAGTGGTAGATTTCTACCTGTTACACTAGCGTAACTGACATTAGAAGTAGATGATGACGAGGTCAATCTACCTGTCAATAAATTGTTTTCGTTAGAAGACGAATTGGAAGGCGTACCTGTTTTTTGTTTTAAATTCGAAGAAATAAGTGCCTTAGAAGATTTAGTCGTGGCATTTGTAACGGTTTTTTGATATTCAGGTATGTTCTGTAAATTTAAGGACGTTGATTTGACTTGTTGTCTAAGCAAAAGAGCGTTTTAAATTTTTTCCCTGACAGGACATTTCAAACAATTGGATTTATGATTTCCATCGCAATTTGAACATGAAAATTTTTCAGTGGTTTCATTCATTGGACAAACTTTCGAATGCGATTTACCACAATTCACGCACCGTATATCCATATGACAATTTTTAGTTCCATGGCCGAAGCCTTGGCAACGACGACATTGAGTTAAGTTAGCAATACGATTATGCCGTTTATAATGTTCCCAATGAATTTTAATGTGGGAAATGAAACGTACTTTTTCTAAAGTTTTCAAATTGTTTACATCACTTCGATTGAAGTGTATTAGGTAAAGTTCATGGGAAATTCCAGAGCGTGGTTTAGAAGTACCATTCGCTCATTTTTTCATAAGTATTACTTGGGAAGGGGCAAAACCAAGCAATTCTTTTAGTTCATTTTTAATTTCATCAATACTTTGATCATTTGATAACCCTTTCAAGACAGCCTTGAAGGGTCTGTCTGATTTTATATCATATGAATAAAATTTATGAAGTTTCTCGGACAAATATCGAATAAGACGTTCGTTATCTTCTAATCCATCAACCAAGACTCGACATTCTCCTCTTCGTCCGATTTGAAATGAGACTTTTACTTCCGGGAGAAAAGTAGAAAGCTCAGTACGGAATACTTTGAAGTCGGAAATCATCACCGTCACTGGTGGCATAGATTGTTGTTTCTTCCCAGAACGCCAAGCGTCCATTTTGAGAATTTTTGAAGAATTTTCTTCTATGTCGCTACAATTGGATTCAGGAAGAATCTCGTAAATATTGTTAGACGGCATAGAATCAACGGAAGGGAAATCCGTCCGTTGTCTTTTATTTTTACATCGGATTCTCAAAGATTGTGAATTTTTATTAGAAAAATGTTAAATAACGGATTGTGAATTATTCCGTATTGAATTATTTTTAGCCTTAGGTTTGTTGCCTTTCCGATTGGACGCAGGTATTTTTGAAATGAATGAAATTTGAAATTAAATTAACTAGGCTAAATTAGTCTTCGATTAGACTCCTAGTTTGGAAAAGTCTTGATAAAGACTGATTTTGTGGTAGTCTTAATAAAGACTGATTAGTTCGAAGAATAGTTCTTTGAATAGCAAGCCTTAAAAAAGGCTGATTAATTTCTTAGTCTTGAAAAAGACTGATTATATTAGAATATCACTCTTTGAATAGCCTTGAGAAAGGCTGACTAATTGTTAGTCTTTAAAAACACTGTTAGTGATTCAGGTAGCTCTGAAAAAGACTGAAACCTTGAATCAATGAAACTCTAGGTAGCCAGAAAAAATTTCCATAAAAATCATAAAGTGAAATTGCGTGAGTTAGCTGACATCGTAAAGATATCAAATAAACGTGTTGGCTTTATATTTCATGAGCCCTTGTCTATAAGAAAGCTCTGTTCAAAGTAGGTGCAGCGTTTACTCACTGTTGACTAAAAACGAAAAAGGAATTTGATCATTCTGAGCAGTGTTTGGCCATGTTTAAACGTAACAAATCGAAATTTTTGCATCGATATGTGACAATGGATGAAACATGGCTTCATCATTTCACTCCGGAATCAAAACGATCGTTAGATTGCGTTGCTCTCGATGGAGATAACGTTGATGAATAAAGTTAATTTTGTACCAAAAATTTGTTTGGGCTCTGGACTTTTCAGCCCATGTGTTATTGTGGTCTTGAATCTAGGTCTTCTCAAAGTGAAACTCGGATGTAAGGTGCTATGAACTGCCTCTAGAGTGGAATGAGAATGGAAGACAGCTCGTAAAAGTAGCAGTCCGGCTAGGCATGTCATTAGGAAGTCAAAAAGTAGATGACCGTAACGAGCAAGGCCTGGATCAACTCGAATTTGTAATGCCAATCTCTGTTGTTTTGGCGAGTGCCTGTAGCAGAAGCTGACAAGTGTGGTTGGCCGAGTGTGACCGATATTTCCAAGGTTATCATCGTACACGCGCGTCTGTGCAAGCAAAAAGTGCCCTTCATTCGATTACTCGACAACTTTCTGCAGAACCTGTGTGCGCCAGAGATCCAAACTCGCTGTTTGCTGCTTCCTGTAACAACACAGGCTCAAGTGCAACAATTCTGCTTCAAGCAAGTCAGGCCAGCAGAAAAGACAAAACAACAACGGCAACAAAAAATCGATCGATCGCCTGATCATCGGGCGCACCTTCGTCATGCTGCAGGCAAATTTGCGTCGACGCTAAATTTTCCACTTTGCAAATGTTCTTGCAGGAAAAGCAAAACAGAATCGTTATTCGCTATACCAATGGCATAGAGAGGCGGTATGGTATCGGACTATCGGCGTGTCATGATTTATTTTTAATCGAAGGCATTCATGCCTGTGGGTGTAACAAGTTTAGTTATATGTTGTTGGTACACAAGACCGAACGCGACACGCAGCGCAGCACAGCGCAGCGAATGTCTATCGAATCGAGCTGTCGTCGTTGTTTCGAACGGTTGTTCGGTTGCGGCTGGACGGTGGTCGGCAACCGGAGGAGGAGAAGAGCAGTATGTAGCGGCGATCGACGGTAACCAGCGCGCTCTACGACGACGACGACGGGCACGGCAGACAGCCAGAGAGACAGTCGTCGTCTACGCGCGGGCACCATCGAAAGCCAGTTTCGCTTATAGTTATTTATATGCACGGGTATGGTACAGCAGGCTGGCACTGGCAGGCCAGCATTTATACAACCTTATATCGGAATCGGATAGACACAAATACCGACCAAATTCGAACTGGTGCGGTGGAGTGGATGGTGTATTCCTACGTGTGCTGTGCTTGCGGTGGCGGCACCCCATCGCAGCAGCTGAGTGTGAGGAATTCCGTCGCATGTGTCGGTCGAGTCGGGGGTTAGAGCGGAGCACAACACAGGGAAACGTGACTCTGTCGCACTCGCAGGGAAATCGGATGAAAACTTGGCCCGTAGAGACTCGCTGCTTCACTGCTTTCCGTTTGGCACTTGTGTGGCAGGCCCCGATAGCAAGAGCAACAACAGAAACAGTGATACAATGTAGAAGAAACATGCAAGCGAAAGAGAGAGAGCATAGCCGCTTTTCTTTCATTACGTAAGGGGATTCCCATACACTGACTGACTGACTGACTGACTGGTTGGGTTCGATCCCGGGAACAGAACCACAGAGGAGGGGTGGAAAATCATCGCCTTTTTTTTGTACCGCACAGAAACTGCTCTCATAATGGAATTGGGATAAGCTGCAATAGCCCAACCCAAAATCTAGAAGGCCAGACGGGAACGGAAGGGTACATAAAAAGTCATTTGACCCTGCTTTATGATGTGCCTTGCCTGGTCGCTCACTACGGTGTAGGTAAAGCTAGAGAATCATTTCAAGAAATGACGTCGTTCGCTTTTTTTTTTTGGTTTCCTAGCTACCACGGAGCTAGTGTTTACTTCCTCTTTGTCTTGTCATGTGGTAGGCAGCCAGGCAGGCAAGCAGGCAGACCCAGCGCAGGTACTTTGCCTCGAGTCAACTCAGACTTTTTTTGTTGTTGTTGCTGTCTCAAACCGAAGGGATTTCCCGACCTCTTTAGGTGTTTTGTTCGCTCACAAGTGCATTATTCAGCACATTTACTTACCGCACTATTTATAGTATGACATTGTCGTCGGTATTGCCCTTTTTTCCTTGTGTACTGTTGCCTGTGAAAAGGTGATTCGATTATTAGGACAAATTCGGTTTGGTCCCAATCACCATCGAAAGTCCAACTGCTCGCGCAGAATTTTTGTTTAAAAACAGATCAATTTTGCAAATGTTTCAATTCTAAATTTAGCAACGCCAACTGCGATCACCATCGCCACCATACCGTCGTTTGACATGTGCGATGTTAGAGGGTTATGTCAAAAAAAAAAAAGAAAAACAAATTTTCTGCAAACATCAAAGAGGAATTTTTCGTCTGGCGAAAATCCGTCCGTCGTCGTCGTCGTCGTCGTCGTCGTCGTCGTCAAGAAGTTGCTTGTTGCTAGGGATGATGGCGACGAAAAGGCCAGGACAGGACAGGAATGAAATATTACGCAATTGCCGAAGATTAGAACGCTACTGACTGCTGGGTCCGCTAACAAAGAGCAACAGGAAAACATTCATCCCCCCTCATTTCTTCGGAAAGTTATTTACGGTTTATTTGGGAACGATTTTTGCATTGCTTTCGCGATTTCGGTACATCGGTACGGTACGGTACGGCTTGCGGATCAGGGGTGGCATTATGTATCTCGATTCGACTGAAATTTTATCGAATCGACCACGTTTCGTATTATGGTTCTCGATTCGAAGTCGATCATCGAGCTTCGTTCGACTTCACTCGAAGAAGTATTAGATTATCGAGAAGTTTTGGCATTATGGAACCAAAACAATCGAGCTCGTAAACGACTGAACTCGATAAGAAATGGTCGAAAGCCTTATTACTATCGACTATGAGTTTTCGAATACGTTTCTTTTTTATTTAGATAGTTATCGATAACATCTTAGATTTTCATAAACATATTAGTATTGATAATCTTAATTTTAATGCATTGTTTTGTACATCGTTATATATATTTTGTGTGTTTGGCATATTATGTACAAGTCGAACCGTTTAAAAAGCATATTAATTAAAAACTGCGTGGTGTTTACTTAAAATAACAAAAGTAAGTCGAAACTAACCTATGCCCAGTAACTGTAGTTTGTAATAAAATTTCTGAATCCTGTGGACAGAAAACGTCGCTCAAACGGATTGTAGGAAAAAGCTTATTCGATCGATAACAATGAGCAAATAATGTTTTTACCCATATATCTAACTCAAGTAAATTGAAAAATTTGTCCAAACACCTTGAAAGTATTTAGAATATGCAAAAAGCATCACATTCTCGTGCTATTAGCGTGTATTTGACTCTAGTACCTAAATAGATTATGAACACTACAAAGAATGGGTTGCTCCTGGTATGTTAGCTAAAGCAATATCTCCTAATAAATATGATAAAATACTACAAAGAAAGTTGCAAAACCTACAAGCCTTTGATTAAAACTACACATATGGATGACGTAAATTGTATTAGACTTGAAACAATACATGAAAACTACAGAATTTTTTTTATTATAATTTTAAAAGTTCATCGATAAATTGTGTACAAGAACACGCTTGAAAAAATTCTTTACGTTTTCAAATGGAGTGGAAATGAATCTGCTTCTTGATTTAAATTTCAGAAATGTGTTCATGTTAATTTCGTGCGGCAACTTAAAACCGCAGTATTACAAACAGTTTGCTTCTTTACAGTACTTGAACTGAATAAATGTAATCGAAAATACTCAAACAATAATTCAGTTTAATTTTTTCATGATTGCAATGTATATGGGTTTTTTAACCTATGTATGTTATGACCAGAGATGCCAGATATTTTCATAGAAAATCTGTATTGATTCGTATAAAATATCTGTATTTATCTGTATTCGCTAATAAAATGACATTTCTACAATACAATTATATTAAAAGGTGTTATTCCAATAGATTATGGTTATAGAGTGGTAGATTAAATTTCATATCTTATATTATATTCATCGACGAAAATTTGTAGTTTTTTCCTATCAACAACAATTGAATTATGGTGCCATATACTTGTCTAATTTGAAAATGTTCACTTCATAAGTTGAGATGGATTTCCAAAACCCAGTATGGAACGTCAAGTCAGGTAATACAACTATCAGTCTGGCAATAGTGTTTCATGATGCCTTGTCTAACTTTTAAGTTCAATTTAGTTACAAAATTTAATATAAATGGATTTCAGTGTTCTTCATTAAATATCTGCACAAAAAATATAAATTTTTTAAAAAGTGATTTGTACGTTGATTCCTAAACGTTTATCTCGTCATTGCAATCAAATACTAATAGATAGCTCAAATACTAATAGATAGTTTAATTTTTTCCTTAATACTTTTGGTGAAATCTGTATAAATCTGTATTAAATTTAAGAAATCTGTAAGAAATCTGTACTCTGTATTAAATCTGTTTGCGCATGTAAAAATCTGTATAGAACAGATAAATCTGTATAAATGGCATCTCTGGTTATGACAGTTCGAGCAGTGTCAGTCGAAATCTAGTACCACATTGTTAGGATCTCGATCACGAGGTCGAAAGCGATACGTAATGCCTCAGTTCAGTCGAATCGACTTCAAAAATAATCGTTTCGAGCAACTCGATTCGAGATGCATAATGTCAGCCCAGTTTGTTGATGTTTTTCTCGTTCTAATAATAGGTCCGCTTGGGACTAGCGCAAGAATTTCGTGGACTGATGTACTGAGAGCGCGCGAAGAAATACACAAAAACAAACCTCACCGAAAGGCAAACTGGGATGTCTTTCGGCGTTCTGTTTTCGGACATCCAAATATAGCTCATTCCAAATTTGCCGCCGGTAGCAAACTTTCCTCTCACTCTCTCTCTAGTGCAAATTGTTTGTTTGTTTGTTTGTACAGCGATGAAAATAGAGTTGCTATTCTGTTGAATGTAGTGATCAAGTATTTTCATGATGACAATCGGCCGGTATAGTTAGACTCGCAGTCTGGAATGTAAGTAGAAATATGTCTCTGCTTGATACAATTTGGAGTCCATTTTTGAACATTTCTCCAAGCTTCTCATGTACCACCACAAAATTTGAAGCTGAAGTGTCTTCTTCTGTTTCCCTCGTATCTACTGTCTTCGGCGCATTTACGGAAACTCGCACACGGGTTTCAACAAGTTTGATCCTTTTGAAAAGACAGTCTAGATCAAAATGGCTTTTTGTGGCATAATCTACATGTCCTGTCAGTTTTATGTAAATCTACCAACTACGAATGGGGATCAATTTTTGGTGATACTACGAGCTGTTAGATCGAAGATGGCGTTGAAAGAAGAGCAAGTGCGAAATCCGGATCTGTCAGTGAGAAAACTCTTGTTTTTCCAGCAAGCATTGTCCATAACGTTCTTAAATCTTTCAATACACGTTTGACAACAGCCAGGAAGACCACCAGAAGGACGCGAAGATAGAACTAATATTGCAAAAAAGACCAGATCAAGAGGCGAAATCACCTGAAGACCTACAAGAAGCAGAAAAGCTAGAAACAAAGTGTAGAACAGAATAAGCGAGCAGCTACAAGGGGACTCAAAAACCCTTCCATGTCCACAATACTTTACTGTCGTCGTTGGGGAGGATGTGAGCGATGCGGACAGGTCGATTCAAGTGGAGAAATTCGGTCTAAAGGTACTGGTATGGCAAGCAATATGTTCCTGTGGTTTGAAGAAACCATTTTTTACACTACCGGAACTATAAATGCAGAAATCTATCGATCTGAGTCTGAGACCCAGAAGAGATTGCTGCCTCTATATAAGAAGCCTAGTACACATCCACTGTTTTGGCCGGATTTAGCGTCGGCTCACTATGCCAAAACCACTCTCATTGAGGAGGCTTGCGGAAAAGGGTATAGATTTCCTTCAGAAAAATATCAATTCACTAAAATGCCGTCAGCTTCGACCCATCGAACGTTACTGGGCAATCGTGAAGAGGGTCTTCAATAAGACTGGCAGCTGGAAATACGCAGGAGTTCAAAAAAATTTGGGCTCATGCGCCAAAAAATGCGATGCAACACTTGTCCGGAACTTGATGAAGAGCGTTCGATCAAAAGCTCGTAAATTCGTGAAGGAATATCTTAAGATTCATCCGGTTTTCATTATGCTCAAATTAAACCTCGTACAATAAAGGATCAATTGTTAGTTTGAATAAAATATCGTTTTTTATCATAATTTGAAAGAAAAAATTGTGGATAGCTTATTTTCGATACACTTCTTATTTGACGAAGTTTTTCTGCGTGATAATGGACGGTGAAATTTATGTACTGGAAGACCTAAAGCAGCTTCCCGGAATGTCTTTTTTGTACTGCCATGAAACGAAACGGCGTAGATGAGCATTTCAAGCCGAAAAAAGAACCAAGTTTTCTTACAAAAAATATTTGGTTTGGCAGGCAATATGCAGTTGGGTCAAGCAAGCCGAAGTTTCATCACTACCGAAGCGGTAAACAAGAAAATATATCGTGGAGAATACCTAGATATGCGATTGTTACCATTCCTGATTTGGCATCTTATCACTACGCCAAAGATGTTTTGGTATGATATAAAGCAAATGGAGTCCATATTGTACCGAAAGAAGCAAATCCACCTTTAGCCATTACCAGAACAACAAAAATTGAATGTCATTCCGTTTTGGTTTGAAAATGACTTTTGTTGAACTTTCTCTGATCATCTTTTGTCAGGAATGTTTTTTAACTTTTGCAGTCAATCTATCATCTTTGAAGCATTCCGAGTTACTTTTCCGGGTTATTCTTCTTCCGCCTAACAACATTCCAATGTTTCAATTATCGAGTCGAAATTGAGGGAAGCTTATTGTTACCGTATCATGAAAGTATCTTCTGTGTCCGCAGCTTCAAATCGCTTGCCAAATCAGAATTAAAATTTTTGATTTCAATCTGTCGCAATATTTTTTTTTTTTCATTAGTCATGATAAGTTTCGACGAGTTCTTAGCTCTAAGCATTAAAATTAAGTTCATATTATTGTCTACCGTTCACATTTTAACAGGCAACCACAATTTTTTCCCAAGTTTTGTTTTCTTTGTGCTGCTCGGTTTAGCTGCAAGACATCGACCGAACTAAGTGAAAGTTTCGTCTTGTTGGTATAAAGTTTGATAGTTTGATATTATTTGAGCAAAAAAAAAAACTCCGTAAGAATGTTTATTAGTAGTCTTAAACACAGCACTAGCCATCACAAGAGGGTCTTGATTGACGAGGAAGACATTTCAATATAAACTAGTAAACTAATATATTTCCTAGGTTGGCAATACCTGTTACTGTCATTTCTCAAGTCTAAGGCTTTTGGACATAAAAATATTTCAATATTTTTTATACCCCTTAAAAATTATTCTCGTTTACTTTTAATAAGAAAAGTTTTCCAATCACCGAACGAAGCGGAAGGTGTTCTTGTGTGAAAAATGGCGGGTTGGAAATAGCAGAGGCATAACCGGACCGATGTGAATACGATTGTAACTGGTAAATGCGGTATTCTTATATCAAACAAATTCAATCAACGATTTCGTCACGTGTCGCCTTCGGCTCATCAGTGCTTCGGCAGTTTAAACGTAACTGCCATGACCATCTAGCAGTTCAATTTAAGCCACTACACTTACGCGAAGTTTACAATATTTATGTAACTCTTCGGGTGCAATATCCTTTCTAACGTCTCGGGCGTAAATTGAACTGTTAGAGGTGGACATGGCAATTCAATTTGAACTGCCAAAGCACGGATATGCCGAAGGCGAAACGCGAAGAGAAAGAAATAAAATATTTGCTTTTTATACAAATCAGAAAATCTCTAAATAATAAATCAACTTGTTAGGCCGATCCGATAAAATTAAAATGTTGGGTTTCTTTTATTATCCAACAATAAAAAATATTGAAAAAAATAACGAATGTAGCAGAAAGGAAATTTAGCAAACTAATTACAAGAAAGAGGAAACTTTGATTACTGCACGACTTAAAAAGCAACCTAATCGAACAGAATCTCTGTACATGATTGGAATTTGCTCGGCCGCTGTGTGGTTCAACTTTCAGCCTCGTCCCTGTGGCATCATCTCACAAGAGAACACTCCACACACAATCTCCCATCTAAGAGTTCATTTTTTCGCATCGCTAATTTGAAAACGATATTCACGTCAGACATAATTGATTCGATGGTTTATTTAAAGTCAAGGGAAATATTTGAAAACTTCTAACTTAATTTTCATCCGATCGATAAATTTTGTCAATCCCTTTTTCATTATTTCGAATAAACTAACATTGACCTGATAAAAAAAATATTGTCAAATTGTAATCCTAGTGCTAAACGACGATCGCTTAATTTGAAAATAGTAAATATGTCTGTACGAAATATGCGACCACTCTGTGGTCAGTTGATCTGATTCAGCCTAGAGGTGATAATTGAATCAAATGACTGGGCTAACAATAGTAAAAAATGCCTTTATTTGTGTTAATCGTTATCGGACATGACAGCTGAAGGACAGACATGCACAAGAGAAATTAGTACTTGGTGCTGCACAAAATTGCTGCAAATTTTGGTGCTGAAAGGATTCAATTAAAATTGTTTTTTCGTGCATTCTGGCTACTGGCCAAAACTACTCAATCGGTCGAAAATTAGGGCAATTCACGCTGTGTGTTTCTTGATAGTATTGGTAGTAAACTAATATTTTATAGGATCTTAGTGTTCTTTTATAAAAGAACGAATGCATTTTATCCAGATACTTTTCCTTGAGGAGCTTCGATTCTATTAGCCCGATTATCAATGGAATCGAGTTTTTCTTGTTCGCAGTAGCAAATCGCTTGCCAAATCATAAAATTTTTCGAGCGAATTTATTAGTGGAAACGAATTTATATTCCTTCAGGGTCATCTTTTCGGACCGTGGCGTCTATCTTCGCACACGTTTCCTCATCCATCAGTAAGCGTCTTGCCAATCTCTTGAAAACCACTCCAAAACTTTCGAGTTCGTGTTTAGAACATTTGTTTTTTTTTTCTCAGTGTCCGGGTTTGCTACTTACTGGCACAATAAGAACGATAGCTTGGCGCTCACGGAAGCTCAGTGAAGGCATTGAAAATTGTGTAAACCGCATTCAACCATCAATTTATTTACCATTCAGAGTACTTTTCTATACGAGACCATATGGTTGTTTTTCTTAATCGAAAAATTTAATTTTCCGTACACAATCCCACTATTGAGTGAACTCGATATGAAGCAGCTTTTTGGCAGTGTGTAAACGTTCGCAGTAGGCGTGTTGTGCGTCAGACGTGAAGCATTTTCGCTCACGTTTAAATTAATTAATTAATTTCAGTTTATTCTTCGAGTAGAGACGTGTGGTTCGAATCACGAAACCTATATTGTATTCATATGGATGATTAGACAGGAAAGGTTCTGGCGGTGAGAATGTTCAAAATTTCGACCAACTTATAGCATGGTTATATCACTAGCTTAAAGCAAATCCCAGACCTCATACCAACCGAAATCTCCAATCCTATGAGAAGAGAATGATGAGTCGTCATCCTTCCGGAAAGTAGGTAAAGCATCAACAATGTTCAATTTGAGTTGGGATTGTATCAATTCAAAATACTATTCCCTAAGTAACTCTTATTTGTCAATCATTACATAGTTGTGAGCGTCACGTGTAAACGTAAAGGTAGAGGCATTTATGTACAGAACTAGAAAAGTGTGAATTAATTGACGTTTTACTTAATTTTACGTTTATTTGAACCTTTTTTTCGTTAGCTTTTTCACTGTTATAAAAATAAACAAAGAGCAAAATCACCCAATAATGAGAATATCCTTCGGGGACGGGTATAGTGTGATGGGTAAGTTCATGCCTTTCACGCAGCCCGCCTGGGTTTGATTCCCAACCCCGCACATAGGGTCAGAAAGTTTTTCTGATCCGAAGAGGCGAATGACCTTAAGGTTAAAACCTCTATAATCGAAACAAAAAAAAAAAAGAATATCCTTCGATAATCTAAGTTTTAGCTGAAATTGAGCGAACAAAATTCAAAAATTGAGTAAATTTAACTAGCTTTCTGTACATTTCAGCATCGGCCTAACGTAAACTGCTAAAAGCTCTTTACCTGCATTTAGGTTATTGAACAGAATTCCGAAACTAGATGAAAAGTTTAGTTGCACGGTTTCAGTGTAAACAACCGGATATGAAACTATAAAATACACACTTAAAAAGAACTGTTCCAAATTGAGTAAAACAACTCTAAGAAAGAGAAAGTTCGTTGTTACTTAGATTTACATTCTTAGACTTAAAACTTACTCAAATTGAGGCTAGAAGTTACTCATGATTATCAATGGAAATTACGTTATTCTCTAATATTATTTCTAATATCATTTTATATTAAGTGAAACTCTAAACACTCTAGGGTAACAGAGGTATTTTGGCCCACTTCAGGATTGATTTAATTTTGGCCCACTTTGTAATAATATCCACCAAATGTTGTAATATCTTAGAAAACCCCTTCCGCAATAGGTAACTTAATGTGGTTAGCTTCAAATTGATGCAACATGAGTTACTTAACATCGATAAAATCCGATGAAATCGATAAAGTTTGTTAGGTGGACCAAAATATATGAAGTGGCCAAAATACCTCTGTTACCCTATGAGTAACAATTTTTCTTAGCGTGTATTCCTTATATATACACGCTCAATTAACATAATTCATGATTTCAGTTGATGAACATTAACTCTGCGAGACACCTTTAGTCGATGATAACGTAAATAGATGAATAGTTACGATAATTTTGAATGTTTTGTTTTTTTTTTTTAATTACTTAACGAAGCACGATAGATTTGAATTTGCTTTAGTAACGAAGTATTCGGAAGAAAAATTGGGCAACAAATTCGAAATTACCGTAACTAATCAGCAACAAATTATCCACTATTTTTCAACTACTTTTCAAGCTTATTAAAGAGAGGTACGTCGTTAGCTTCCTTTAAGCTTCGCGAAATTTTCGAAAACATTAAATAAATTGAACTACAAATTCAAAACCACCGTAATTAATTAGTAACTAATGACCAACAAATTATCCACTGGGTTTCGATATGCTTTCAAGCTTATTTAGGAGAGGTTCTTAGTTAATTTCATATGATAAGATCATAGGAAGTACTCGAGAAATAAAAAAATAGAAACAAATTCCAAATTTCCGTAACTAAGTAACAAATTATCCACTGGGTTTCGATTTGTTTTCATGGTTAACTATGGGTACTTCGTTAACATAATATGAACTTAGCGAAGTACTCAAAAAATAAAAAATAAATTGAGTAACAAATTCCAAATTAACGTAACTAATTGGCAACTAATAAACAACAAATTATCCACTGAGTTTTGATTTGTTTTCAAGTTTATTTAGGTAGGGTACTTCGTGAAATTGGGTAAAAAATTCAAAATTACCATAACTAATTAGTAACATATTAGCAACAAACTATCCATCCATCGCAAATGCAAATTTTTCTTATCGCTTAATTTTCTCGGATTGGGCCAGTTTAGGCTCGTTTCAAAGGTCAGTGATCCAGTTTGAAAATCAAAAGACAGTCAGTTCTGGTTCCGGAGATATGCCTGAGTTGATATCTGAGTTTGAATTATACCATGTTCACATTAGCGCTGATATCATTTAATATACCGAGATGATATGCATATCATGTCGAAGTGTTCACATATGATCGAAATGATATCGTTTGACGATAAAGTTGTCATATTGAATTTTCCAATTAGGAGTAATATCAATAATATTGCTTTTCTCTCCTACAATTCAATCAATAATTGAAGTTTCTCTTTTATCGGTTTCCGAACGCAAATATTCGTTGATAAAATCAAAATTATAATGATTGTTTATTGTCGTTCTCAAAGTGACGTTCATAAATGAGTGCGTTCAATGTCATTATCCGTGTTGCTAGTAGCGATTTTTGACAACTCGACATGATATCGTACATGATATCGCGGATATCATGCTAAAATGGTGATACGCGTTGACATCAAATTGTATGGGATATCAAGTGATATCGCACATGATATCGTCGTATATCAAGTGTATCCGTATATCACTTGATATCAGCGCTAATGTGAACATACTATTAGAGATGGGCTATCCGTTCGCGAAAGATTTAAGAAAACTAGTTGTTCGAGAAGAATTAGTGAACTAGAGTTATTTATTGATTATTGATGTTCTCTTTTCATTCCAATAGAAATAGAAGTAATTGAGTACTTGAAAGAGTGTACACATTAGCTGGATACTTTGCAACGGTTGCAGATTTCAGGAATGTGGTAAAAGTTGCATACATTCGAGATCTTTAAAAAAGTACACAAAAACAGAATGACTATTGGTACAAATACATGCCAAAAAGTACTCACTATTATTGCTTTTTTTGAGTACAAATTATAATTTATGTTTCTCGTATTTTTTGCACCAACTTTTCTCACAGATGGCTGGACCGATTCTCAAAAACTTAGATTTATATGAAAAGTCTTGTAGTTCCATACAAAATTCCTGAGTGTTATTTACATCCGACCTCGGGGTGAATTAAGCAAAAAAAAAGTTACTAACCTTTCTCACAGATGGCGTGACCAACTTTTACCTACTAACTTTTAATCAGTGATGACTTGACCTATTTTTACAAACTTAAATTCAAATAGAAGGTCATATGACTCTTTACATAACTCCTGAATTTCATCCGGGTCTGACCTCAGATTCCGAAATTACAAGGTGATCTGTGTCCAAAATTTCAAACTGTCTTATAAAGCGCACCGGTACTTACATGAAAACACAACAACGTCTCTACGAACGAAGCACGCTGTGAACTAAGCACGCTGTGTGTTTTCAATTTCGGATCAAGTTTCTAGCTAATATTTAGTAAACTGTGAATATTCAGCCCAGTCGTGATTCTTCTAGTAAGCTTCATTTACATGAACAAATATCCTTATCATCAACGTATACACATCAGCATGGCACATATTCCTAACCTGAAAAATTCGGTAAAAGACCATCCGTTACAATCCGGAAGAAAAGATGAATAAGCGGCAGCTGCGCCACAGAAAAATATTTATGACTTCTATGAAGTTTTTAAATCCCCCTCGAATACAGTATTTCTCAGCATAGTATTTTGGATCGATTTGTTTTTAGAGAGGTTCTTTTTTTGGCAACATAACTGTTTGACTGTGACGTGTTTGAATGGTATTTTGGAAATTCAGGACCCTTACATTTTTACAACTTGATCGATTATAACTCTCTAAAACTATAGCCACCGAAAAATCGTAATATCATTTTACTTAAATGTGAGAAGGCGGCATTAGCTATGTTTCAATATAAACTGTCAATGCACTGATGAGCTGAGACGAAACGTAAAAGTAATGCAAATTTTAAGTCAAGTTTACTTAAATTTCGAAATAAAGATATGTTTTCTATTTTGAATAAAAATTACTCAAATTTACACAGCTTTATTCCTCAAAATTAAGTAACGAGGTAGATCTTAACTATATGCACCTTGTATGAAACAGAGTAGCGTGTCACTCATTTTTGAGTTATGTTCAATGAGCGTGTACGTCACACTGGGAAACACGGGCAAATCGTAGCATGCTGTGATATTGTCCGCCTCTTTCGTTCATTGTCACTGTTTAGTTCTTGTTTTTTTTTCGTTTGTTTATATTCTTTTACCTATAGCAACGGTACACATAATCCACTTCCGGTGAAACTCTCAACGAGTAAGCTCGTCGTCTCGGGGTTAGTGCGTTAGTGAAAAGTCAAGTATTTCGACACGATGTTGCAACACAGCGACAGCGTTTTCGCTGATAGTCGAGTGAAAATTAAAAAAATCCATTGGACTATAACCGTAAGCTATCTGGCAATATGGCTCTAGTTGCTGTTCCATCAATTTCTCAAGTGAGATAAAGCCAACCGCTGAACTTTGCGCGAATGCTTAAAAAGAAGGTAATTTTGCTTCTGTTTTGGTCGATAAATGGTAATATGAAAACCGAAACACGAAATTAATTGATCATTTCTATGTGATTTGGTTTCTTGTAGACATCTGAGTTAGATTCCAAACTCACCGAGATAGATTCAGTCAAGCAAGTAGTAGTTATTTAGGCTGTCATATCCTTGAATAGATCCGGAATTTTAACTGACCAATTGTTGCGGCCGATTTGCAGGTGTTAATGATTGCTAGAATAGTGCAACAACAACAACAACAAAATGCTAGTGATTGTGATGAACTGATAACCGAAGATGCCGTTCAGTCGCTTACAGTGGAAAATGTTTCCCGGCGATCCACGAGCAAAAGCTACGCGAAATCGAAGCACAAACACCCCAAAAAACATTCGCTGAAAATGCCCAAACTGGTTTCGAAAGGTGCTCGCAGGCGGTGGTGATCAATCCGGTCCATACATCGTGTTTCGTTGGCCAGTTCCCCGCGTTCTGCTCTCCAGAAACTTTGAACTTATTGTGTGTATGTGCCAGGCCCGCAGCTTTCGCGAAGAGGTGATGAAGTCCATTCGCCCTGCCCCGGGTTGAACGGTTCTTTTATTTCCATTTATTTAGCTCCTCGGGGCAGCCAGCCGAAACTTTTGCAGTAATTTAGCATTTTCTTGGGCTTCTCCACACCTGCCTTCCACCTTCCACTTCACTGTCAGGTTGTTTTAATTTTCGCAAGCCAAGCTTTCCGGTTCAGTGAAACTCACGTATGGAACGAAGCGCGCTCGCTCGCATAATATTTTCGACCAAGTCGAAATCAATCTCGCATAAAGAAAAAAGAAGTTGATTTTCCTCCTGCCGTCGTCATGTGGGGGTATTCCCCGGTTTGCCACCAACCAACGATCGACAGTCGGTAGCCAACCCACCCGAAACGAACGTATGTTTACTTCTGCAGTCTCCACCAAGACTTTTCGTTTTCGTCGTTGTCGTAGTCGTAGTCGTCGTCGTAGTCGTAGTCGTCGTCGCCGTCGTTGCCGCCACCAGTCCTAGCTAGGGGCCACAACAGTTACTCGGACTTTAGTTAGCTGCCAGACTGAATGTATACACACAACAATCGCCGAGCACACTATCAACAGGTTCCAGCGGTTTCTGGATTTTTTTGTTGTTGTTGCTGTGCATAACCCTGCTTGAATAACGAAGCCGAAGCGAACCAAAAACCAAACACGCACACACCGACAAAATCGCCGTGAATCCACTCTAGTGGGAGATCAATTTCAGTGTGGCAGCCAGTGGCGACTCCAGTTCTCAACTGCCCCATCAAGTGTCGCTCGGATGCGGAGCGGCCTTCAATTCCCCAAATGTTGTTGCCTCCGCCACAGAATATGACAACGCGGCGCGGCGGCGGCGACGGTGGCGACTGACTGCTTATGGGTGAACGCAAATGCGAGGAAGTTAGTGTATCAAGCTTTCCTTTGCTCCACATAACACGGTATAATAATTTCCAGATCCTGCTCTCTGAAATGCCGCCATCGCCGCCACAGTCGCCGTCGTCGTCATCATCATCATCATTATCATCATCATCGTCGTCGTCGTCGTTCTCGTCCGTCTTCTCTTCGACCAATTGGTGGTGGGTTCTTTCGAACCAAAGCGGAATTTCAGCGGAGCCAAGCAGTCAAACAGCCAACCGTACTCAGATAAATGATGATCAAAGACGGTTGGGGTCGTGCCGGTGTTCTGCGCGGGTAGGAGGGAATATCCCAAGCACCGCAGCGCGGAGGCGAACGAAAGGAGAATACAAACGAGATCAGAAACAAGAAATATTTAAAAACAACAACAAAAACGACGAAGGTGTCAGCGGCGGCGGCGACGGGAAAAGGAAAAACGAAAAGTACTATCTTTCTTACGCTGTCCGAGAGCGACTGTGGAATCGAACGTTTGTTATTTTTCTACTCCATTTTAGTAGGTAATGATTCTTCCTCACTGCTAGATGGATTACTATGGGCTTTCCGTCATTCACCGAGAACTGATCCTTAGGCTAGACCGGGACAAACCGGCCTGCGATAGCCACTTTGAAGCGCGTGAACGTATGGAAGAGTAGAACGATTGACTGTTGGACTTGGGTACAGTGTTGCCAGTGTTGTTACAGTTCAGAAAACAATCCAGTCTTGTTCCAGTTAAATCGTAAATCAGTTTTAAGGCTTCTTACTCAATGGACTGTATCATAAACAAATTTTAAAAAAATATCCCAAAAATAAAGGTCTATTCAAACCTTTCCGGTTCGATTCAGTGCCGGTACAGTACCCGTGGATGGACGGTAATATTATTTCACACAAAACAACATGAAACCGTACCGGACAAGTGTGAATACTCGCACTAAAACGTGTGAAAGTGTGAATACTCGCACTAAAACGTGTGTTTGACAACCGTGCACGGAACTGTGTCGGCACTCAACCAGACCTTTAGCATTTGTTATGGCAGCCTTACCAAATGATCGGCATATCTACGATTTCTGAATGATTTAATGAGTTCAATTTTAGAACTCCTACCATGAATTAGTGCAAATATCCGCCTAAATTTTATTAGTTACTACACAGTTCGAAAATTTTTTGTGATTTTACATCTTATCAGATGCACATAAATAGAGCGTCATATTCTACACAAATTTATATTCAAGAAGATGAAAAATTGTGTGATTTGAAAATTACATGGCTTTAAACTGAAAGAAATAAAAATCAAAAGATCGACAGCAACAACGCGACCTGAACCGAAAAACATTAGATCACAAAGCACTCCAGCTAGTCGACTGAGCCACAGAAGCACATATCTGCTTGGCTAGTAAATTGTGCATATAAATTCATACAGTCACACTTGCTAGCCGAGTGCAAATTACACTCGGAACCAGTAAATTTCTGTACGAATAGAATATTGCGTCATTTGAGAAGTTAAGTATTTATGAATTGTAACGTTTGTAGAATTATGTCACCTGTAAAATTCTTGTCTTGTTCCCAAAGAATTTGGAAACCCCTGAATACTTATATCTCTGGAAATACTTCTTCAACGCGTGAAATATTTCACAAATTGGCGAACGTATGTCTATTCACTTTTTACGAAATCAATTATTGGTGATACTACAAGCTTTTGGATTAAAAATGGCGTCGAAAGATGACCAAGTGCGAAAAGCAATTGTGTGCGGTTTGGTTTTCCTGCATGCACTGTCCATAACAAACATGAAGAAAATCCACAAATTCGGTTTGAATGATCGAAAAGTGAAGTTGTGTGAGTTAGCTGACATTGTAGAGACATCAAAAGAACATGTCGGCTGTATATCGCATGAGCATTTGACTATGGGAAAGCTGTTCTGTTCAAAGTGAGTGCCACGTTTGCTCACTGCTGACACAAAAAACGAGAACGTGTCGATGATTCTGAGCAGTGTTTGGCCGTGTTTAAACGTAACAAACCGGAATTTTTGTGTCGGTATGTGACAATGGATGAAACATGGGTTCATCACATCACTCCGGAATCAAAACGATCGTAATCTAAGTGAACATCGTCCAAATCACAACAATCGGCTGGAAAGGTTATGGCCTTAGTATTTTGGGATGTGCGTGGTGTAATATTGATCGATTATCTTGAGAAAGGAAATACCATTAACAGTGAAGTGAAGTGAAGAAACGACCGCATATGGCAAAAAAAAAAAACAAATTTTGTTTCATCAAGACAATGCACTGTATCACAAGTCATTCAAAACAATGGCTAAACTACATGAATCGAATTTCGAATTGCTCCCACATCCACCGTATTCGTCAGATTTGGCTCCCAGAGACTACTGGCTGTTCGCAGACCTGGAAAAAATTCTCGCCGGTAAGAAATTTCGCACGAATGAAGAGGTTTTCGCTGAAACCGGGGCATATTTTGAGGCAAAAGATAAATCGTTCTACAAAAGTGGTATTGAAATGTTAGAGCGGCGCTGGAATGATTGCGTTGCTCTTGATGGAGATTACGTTGACGAATAAAGTTAATTTTGAACCAAAAAATCGTATTCTCTTTGTTACGTACGTACTGTGGCTAGAAAAATTAAAAAAAATCGTGTATATTTCCAAGCACCGGCAAGGTATTAGGTCATTTGAGGTGAGATCTGTACCGAATAGTAATGAACATAAATAACAGACTTCTCGCCATTTGCGGGAAGTTTTACTTTTCTGTTACAATTCGAAAAAACAATGCAGCTGAAGCGCATCGAATGCTCTCAGAAACTTACGGTGATGCTGCTCTGAGTAAAAGAAATGAGTGTCGGGAGTGGTTTCAACGTTTTAAAAATGGTGGTTTCGATGTCGAAGACAAACATGGTGGTGGAAGAGAAAAAACCTTAGAAGATGAACAACTAGAAGCATTGATTGATGAAGATTCGTGCCAAGCCCAAGAAGAGCTTGCCGAATCGTTGGGAGTGAGTTCAGAAAGAAGAAAACGAGTTGAAATCGAGGGACATCGAGCGCCGTCTATTTGTATGTGAGCAACTGCTTCAAAGACAAAATCGTAAGGGGTTTTTACATCGTATCGTAACCGGTGATGAAAAGTGAGTTCGATACGATAATCCTAAACGCAGAAAATCATGGGAAAAGCCCGGCCATGCTACTTCGTCGAAGGCAAAACCGAATATTCAGGGCGCCAAGGTTATGATTTCTATTTAGTGGGATCAGCTCGGTATGATTTCCTACGAGCTCTTAAAACCGGATGAAACCATCTCAGGAGATCGCTACCGAACGCAACTAATGCGCCTTAGTCGCACGCTAAAAGAAAAGCGGCCACAATATCAAGAGCGACATGACAAAGTCATCCTCCAACCAGACAATGCTCAAGTCGTACAATCGCCCATATGTTTAAATATTTCATACAACTCAATATTTGAGTGAAAGAAACTATCGAAATGCTGTACGGGATTAATTTCCGGCTTTCAGAAGGGCCAAATTGTGGAATTCTCTACGATATTAAACACTGTTCGGAACATTTTTTTCGAGCGCAAAGCAGCCAAATGCTAGCTTTATTTGCGCTCGTTTGGTGCAATTTTTATCTACGATTTACAAAGAAGTAATCTTGATAGTTCTTTAGATAACATTTAGACTCATTAGCCTGATTCTGTATTCCTCTTCGTTTTCTGCAAATGCAAACGACCAGCTGGTGGATGACGCAATCGCTCACACTACGAATGTCCCACAGTATATGTGCTCACAGAATAGCCAGTTGTTGTTGTTCTGCTTTTAGGCTTGAGGAACGGAGGCTCATATTTGCCACTGACTGAAGCAGCAGTTAAATAATGCCGGGTGTAGTTTCATTGTATTGTGTCTCCGAAGTGTCATGGATTAGCATAGACTGAAGCTAGCAAACGTCCAACAGGGTTTATTTATAGATTCGGTTGATTTTGATATTTCGTGTTTGGAGCTATTTTTTCACTCTTTAAACAATGTTTACGTAATAAACGTGGTATTAATAACAATCTTACATTCGTTAAAGGAATGGACGATGACGGCGATGTGCGAACCAACTACCCCACAGCTCTTCATGAATAATAAGGCATATCATCATAGAAAATGCAAAACATGACTGAAATAAGCTTCTAAAGGGAAAAAAACCTAGTTCCTTATGATTGTAAAAATCAGTTTAGAAAAAGTTCCCCTTCAATGCGCTGCATTTGGCAACACTGTCTTTGCTATCTCCCAGGATCCGGTTGATGGAAACCAAACTCTGCCCTGCTTGTTGGGCCTGACCAAGACGAAGAGATCGAACAAAGCCAACCTGAGAAAGACGACAGCCCGGTGTGTGTGGCATCTCTACCGGGCGAGGATAATACGTGAGACGAAGTTATTGGAAAAGAATGGGCTTTTAGGCGGAACACTGACCGGACCGGGTGACTGTCATCTCTGGGCAATCTTCTCAGTCAACTCGGTGGTGGTGAACGTGATTCTCTTCATTTGAATTAATAACAGCGTGGAACAGGTTCTGCCAGTCGGTGACTGAATCACAACACAACACCGCGCTGACGAACGACGCAGGCTTCATGGGGCTTGCCTCAGTCGCTCCGTTTTAGTTTAGCACCGTATCTTAAATATACCAGAATAATAATAACAACATGGGTGTTGTTACTGACTCATGCTTCTTAACGGAGGCAGAGGGAACGCTTACGTAGCTGAGCTGTTATTTTTCGTCCGTCCAACCGGCCCTGCTCCAATCCTCCCTTTGGTGTTTCGGTGTTCCGTTCATCATCAACAAACCAAGCATACTGGCGACTGCGGTCGGTTAACTGAACGACAGAGAAAATAATAAATATTGGAACCCGTTTGCCTTCTCGAAACGTTCCCTCCTGAGCCTGCTGACCGGCCTGAGAAATGACGGCCTGGACGCGTAAACTCTACTGGGTAATATTGATGAATCACGCGCACCCGTGTATGTGAAGGAACTCGGCCTGTGCCGGCTTGTGATCCATTATATTTTGGGGTCAGAAGATTACAGGCCATTTCGGAGAATTTCAATCTATACCAAGCACAAACAGGAAATCCGAACGGACGACACTTGTGTCTCGTGTGCGTGCATGTATGTACTCGTATATTTCGATCGGCTCGAGGATTGTAATCGATATATTCTACCGGGAGCAAGCGGAATGTTAATTAAATTGATTTCATATTGTTAGGTCATTTACATTGTTGTTCATGCGGAGGTTTGCGTTGAAATCGTTTCAAAATTTTGACATAAATGGAAGATTTGATTTGGACACCGTTCTCACCGATAAAGTGACAATTTTCGGTATCAATGTTCGAAAATAGCACACAGCCTTGTTTAACATCAAAGAAATTCAACTTGGCATTTCTGAGAAGTGCTGAGTGCGATTATTAATTCGCACCGTGTGTAGTTCTGCGACTGGGCAATTTTATTGCTTTCATTATCCCCGCCTTATTGAATGTAAACGTGTAATGACGCAGTATTTAAAGCAAACTTATTAATTTAGCTAGCGTTAATTTTAATTGAATTTGCGCCGTATTCGATATTCGGAAGGTTGAAGGAAGCGTGTCAGATTGATTCATACTCACGACGTCCAGTCCAGTCTCTGACATAACTCTCTCGCTTTTCTAAGTGTAAAGGAAGAAGGTCTTTCAGGCTCAAATGTTTCTGTGTTCGATACTCGTGGTGGAAGGTGTTGTGTTCCATTCCTAAGTATCTTTCACTTTCTTGTGTTTCATGTTTAACAATATCGCGAAGTCAAAAAGTCTAAGACCGTATAAAAACGCGATTTACTGAAAATTTGGCCTTAAAAATCAATTCTATATCGAGATTACTGTGGCGTCTCGTCCTCATGTGCACCTCGTGCACTGCACAACCAGTCAAATTGAAGAAATTATTCAGCAAAGTACTGAGATCGGTTGTTCTCTCCGTCACGTTTGGTTCTTCGAGAACTACTATGAATACCTACAGAAGTGGCTTCAGTAGCTTATGCTTATGGAAGGTGAAAACAAATTGCTGTCTTAGTTGCAACGTCGTAGTGGTTTTATTGATGAAATTATTGACAGATTTTAGCGACCTGCAGAGCGCCGCAATAAGTTTAATAAGAAATCTTATCCAAAAGTTATTTTATTGTATTTCCTCAATCTTTAGTTTTCACTTACAACGAACTGTCACATTTGATATCATACCACATAATCAGTGCACAGTGCACCACGCAAGCAAACCGTTTGCCCGGTCTGCCCGTTGAAAGAATCGTTTCGGCTTTCTGAATTATGCAAGAAAATGTTCGGCTTAGCTGCCTGACTGTTCACAGTCAACAAAACTAAAATCAAATCTCAATTTTCGATAGCTGCTCATTTTCTCTAGGTGTTTCTACTACAATTGTAACACTAGTAGACGAAGCAGTTTTTCAGGTCGGAATGAAATTATTTTCTAAATATACTAAACGTTAGAATTCTTACCAAATACTTTGTACCACAATAATAACACACAACTCTAAAAACTGGTAAAAAATTAGATCAGCGAAAAAGAACGAACAAAGGTGATCACGAAAGACAGTTGTTGGTAGAGGAATAATGAAAAAATCAGCTGTTTTTCAAAGTAGGGCGAATCTTACAAAAGTAAACAAATCGAGTTACTCTCTCCCACCAATAAATGCTTCAAAATCTTACAATTTTGCCTAAAAATACGGTTTCTAAAAAAATCTCAATTTTAGTGATACAAAGAACTATAAAGGGCGGAACTGTAATTCCATTTGTTTACGTAAGTTTCGCCCTCCGTGTTCCATGCCAACAAACAGAGCGATACTTTAATTGCTAGTAAGGAAGGCGAAACTATTTATTTTCTTTATTTTAGATGGTTTACGAACCTGTTACTACTGGAAATAGTAAATGAGACGATAAAATTACCCGCAGATTTATCTTAGTCGCAAAAACCAACCAATTTCACGAAAAATGCGCAAGGGCGTAACTTCATAATTCACACAGGAATCATAAAAGTAAACAAATCGAAAAAGAGCTAGGCTCTTTTTATGTTGATCTACTCTGTAGGTATAGAAGGAAAGGATGCCAGATTTAAATAAATATCTTTTCTACTCAAGTAAAAGAAATCAATTTTTTATAACTAATATGTAGTTTAATTATAGACAACAAGTGGATTACCGCTAAAAATGTAACTTTTTCGTGAGAAAATTATTGTAACTCACTTACTCGCCATTATATATATATTTCGGCCTGTTATGCTTCGGCTTTATGTGGTAGATAAGAACATCGTCGGCCTTATGTATTTCGGCCTTTCGTTATTCCGCCTTTCGTATTTCGGCCTTTTTTTAGACTCCCTGCACAGCCCGTATGTTTTGTCACGAGACGCCACTGCGAGATTGTTTTGATGAAAGTTGAGTAGTAGAAAGGATTTTTATTGATCTCTCAGGAAAAAAATAATTCGATTTCTATGAAATGGTAAACGGTTCCAAAGAACTGTCTCTAGACTGTAGGCAACTAGTCGAATGTTTCTAAATTTACAAGGTTTTTGTGTGATTTGATAAAATCGATTTTCATGAAGTAGTTATTAAAATCAAAGTTTGATGTAAGTTTGATTAGTGGCTTTTCAGCTTCGTCGCATGAGTCAAATTTGAGGGTGATTGGTCTGGTCACGGTGACATTATTTCCATACTGTAAATGTGGCTAATTGTTTTTCAATGTTTTAATGGGATTTGATGAACGGTAAACCGAGTTTTTATGGGCATTCTTCATCGAGTTCACAGACTTGTTACGAAAACTGTGACTTTTTTGTCCACGGCTGCAAATCACGTGTCTTATCAAAAATTCTCTAGCCTATTTCAACAAAATTTCAACAGTCTTATTCCGGTTTGGTTCCTATGAAATTGCTAACTGCTTAGTACCGCTGTCTCTAGACTGTAAAGGGAAGTAGTCAAATGTGGTCAATTTTACAAGCCTTTGTGCAATTTGATGAACGATACACGGCGTTTTTCCTGGTACTGCTTCTTCGAGAGCCTCGAGTTTGTAGACTCATAAAACATAAAATTGACTTTTTTGTCCGTGGCTGCAAATCACTTGCCAAATCAGACATTTTGAAAGCGTGTCAATTTATATTGGACATTTTCTTACGGTCAGCTACGGTGTTGCCAACATCATATTTTCGGATTCGTATTTCCAAATTCCACGCCAAATCGTCCAGAAATGCAAAATTCTGGCACGACCCCCTTGGATATGCATGAGACTTCACATGTGTGATCGGTGTAGCAAATGAAGTATTTTTCACTGGTCGAGAGATAATTTTCACTCAATACTAATTTTTGAAAAGGGCGTATGTGTTTTTAACCACATTATTTTCAAACAATTATAACTAGAAATCTATAGCTTCTACAACAATAAATCCAAAAAGAAGTTATAGGTAATCAATTGAAATTTCTAAAGACTGTCCCAGAAAGTATGGACGCAACCAAAAACCGCTGCCATTTCGCCATGGTTCAGAATCTGTCAATTTTTATGGCTGCGTCCAGTTGTTTACATTCTTCTCTAACCACTTGTGCAGTTGTTTATTCGTTTTCATTAGATTGTTTCGAAATGCGTGGAATTTCAGCAGAACAACGTCGAAAAATTGTGTACAAATGGTGCACAGAACGCGGACTGCCACTGAGAAAGATAGCAAATATGGAAGGAGTATGTGAAAAAGCCATGCGAAATGCAATCAGGAAGTTCGGTGAGGATAACACCTTTGAGGGTCGAAAAAAAGGTCCTGCTAACCCTCAGTTGGATAAACGTATACTAAAGGCGTTCGAGCAAAAGAAGGAGCTTTCAGTTCGGGATGTGGCCAAAAAAGTGGGCACTTCGAAGTCAAATGTTCTTCGTGCTAAAGAACGTTTGAATCTTCGAACCTATAAGAAGCAGAAACAACCAAAACGTAGTCCGAAACAAGAAGCATCGATCAGGTCGAGGGTTCGAAAGCTGTACAATACGATTCTTGCTGGAAATTTGAACTGCATAATCATGGACGACGAAGCCTACGTGAAACTCGATTACAAATCCTTGCCGGGACCACAATATTATACGGTGCGAGAGGGGCAAGTGTTAAACCAGTCCGAGACATCGATTGAAGTCGAAAAATTTGGAAAGAAAGCTATGGTCTGGCAAGCAATTTGTAGCTGCGGTAAGATTTCGAAACCCTTCATAACCACTGCTTCAATGAACAGCAAAATATACATCAAGGAATGTTTACAAAAACGACTTCTACCCATGATTCGAAGCCACAAGGATCCTGTTGTCTTTTGGCCAGATCTTGCTTCTTGCCACTACTCGAAATCAACGGTAGAATGGTATACTACCAAAAATGTGACTTTCGTCCCAAAAGACATGAATCCACCAAATTGCTCACAACTTCGACCAATTGAGGAATTTTGAGCATTAACGAAGGCACATCTAAGGAAATATGTCTCGGCAGCCGAAACCATTCAACAGTTCGAAAAAGATTGGAAAAAAGTGTTAAAACTTGTCGCCAAGAAGTCTGTACGGAATTTAATGAGGAACGTTCGCAAGAAGGTGCGCCAGCTAGTCTACAATGGCTAAGTAGCAAATGTTGAGAATAATATTCTGTTGTTGTAGTCTAATATTATCAGTATATCGAATAAAATTTGAATATATAACATTTGTGAATTATTTACAGCGAAATCAAAGTGCGTCCATACTTTCTGGGACAGTCTTTAAAAAAAATACACGCTGAAAAAAAAATCTATTTTTCAAAATTTTCAGTTATTTTGCCGTACGATTTTTTTAAATTTTTTATTACAAAAAACGTTAAGTTACAAGGAATGTTTTAGATAGTTGGAGAGATGATAAGTAAAAAAGTTTCCAGAGGAAAAACTTTTTAACAATTTTCGAAAAACGATGTTATTATAGGAATAAAGAATGAAAAGGCTCATAGTAAGCTATTTCCTAAATGCAGTCATTTTCGAGATACATGAGGAACTAAATCGAGAAAATTGTTATGCTGCATATGCTTAAAAATGGATGTTACTCAAAAATTCAAACCGTTGTTTAGAATATGATGTGAAAATCGTAAAAATTTGTCAAAATTTGAATAAAAACCGGTAGAAATTGTCGCCCTTATTCTGAATAACGACGTATTGATTTTTCGATCGAATGTGGTTCGATCGAATCATAGCTACCTTTGATTTTGCTAGCGTTATTGGGAATACAAATGAAATACGAGGGAAAAAATGATACGACGTTATTCAGAATAAAGGTGTGTAAGTATGAGAATATGATTGATATTAGAAATGTATCATCACACCACTAGGAGGATTAAAACAGGTTTTTTTTATTAGTCTGGGTTCTCCATCGCCGAATTTGTTATTTTTGTAATGTTCATGAAATTTTGAATAAATTATTCTTTGACATCGAGACTATGCGAGTAGCTGTTTTTGAGATATTTTGAAAACAAAATCGAAGAAAAATCGCTGGTTTACAAAAGTCACAAGTTCAACAAGGGAGTAACCGCCATATTGAAAAAAATACCTACTGTTAGGTATAAAAGATCACCTACATCCTACTAAAAAGCGCAATTTTGAAATACAAAGCGTCAGTGTGAAAACTAGCATCAACAAATTCGAATTAGTCATCAATCGGATTTCTTTTACTGTGAAAAAAGATTCCACAATTTTTGCACAAAATTTACTCTCCGATGTGAAAAATATAGTACATTTCAATGGAAAAAAAACATTGCAAATTAAAATACAGCATATATCAATTTCGTTCATGCAACGGTTTTTGAGTTACATTTGTTCGGACTTAAAACCTCAGCTACAAATTTCTTGCCAGGTCGTAAATTTCCGGATCAATATCTGACCGTAAAATTACCGGAAGTGTACTCACGATCACTTGAATGCTTTCTTTGATTTGATTAGAGGACTCAAAATGATCGGTATCTTGTTCGCGGAAGAATCCTTCGTTCTCGTTGAGCCTTCTAGTCTACACTCGAGATTCCTTTTTGATGCCTTTCTCATATTACTTATATTCTCAAAAACATCACTAGAAGATTCTGTAATTTTTCATGGATTTTATGTGATGTAGATTTCATGGATTTTTTGTGATGTAGTTAAACCTGTAACCGAAAATATTGGCCACCTGGCCTGTTTCCTGTACTCTGCTGAGAATCGCAAAAATTTCTTACTTGAAATATGGTGTAGCAATGAATCAGACAATGAGATTGCTCTAATCTCATTTCGCGATAATATACACCAGCACCGATTCAACCGTCCAAAATAGGGCCATCGGAGTAGAAAATTATATATTCTACAAGTTGTTCATCCTATTAGTCAGAAGATAGTATTTCGGTATTCATTAGATAATAAAGCTTCCTTTTGATGGCTTCAATTTAACAGATTATTTGTACTAATCAAAACGAAACTATCGCCGCACAATTGCTGTCAAAATTGTATAGCTCCTACCTTGACCGATGGTGTTTTATGACATCAAAAATCCAACAATCCACTGAAACCTGCAATCGTCACCATAGCAACGTGCATTAACAGCCGCAGTCCCGGAAACATAAAGCTGCTGACCGTACCCCTCCCCGAGCCTCGTCGGCAGAAGATCAAAACACGCCGTTTGTAGGTTGGCCCGAGATAGAGAGAAGCAACAAGGTCAAAATTTATACTGCTTCTTTTGGCGAACGAAACTAGTCCGAAATGGGATCGAAGTTTTTCCGTAACACTTTCCGCTCTATTCTACTGCCGTGGCAAAGTAAGGAGCTAAAGTGTTTCTGTGCAAAAGTCAAACTAAAAGAGCCGCTTGCTGCGATACTATAGTAGGTAGGTGCACAATGACGCATTCTTCAATGCGACGAATAACGGTCGCAAAGGATAATCGAGAATGGTATTACTGCTGTTTGAGTGCTGAGAAGGCGGAGGAGGAGAAGGATGTTAATGATGAGAAAAGTAGAGCTGTGGCGATCACTGCTCGCTTGCCTGCCTACCAGCCAGCCTATCAATCGATGAAGCCCATGCCGAGAAGCGCAACAACCAACGCGTCACCGCCGCCCTCAGTGAGATTGTGTTTACAAACCGGTCGGTCATCAGCCGGATGGGTCTTCTCTGATGCGATCATCTCGAGCCTCTTCCCTCCGTTGCCGGACATTTCGCCTTTCACCTGCATACGGTTGTCGTCGTCGTCGTCGTCATTCGGCTTGGACATGTCGTCTGTATGCTAAACTAATCGTTCCAAGCTCGTGGACGATTCCGATGGATCAGAGGCGATGCGGGTGATGAGTCTAAGTGCCAATGTGACCGATACTGGCTACTGCTGATGATGGCGATGATGATTATGATGATGGTTTCGATGACGATGACGGAAGCCCCCGGTCTAATTCTGTAGATGTGGATGCACCAGAGAGGCTGACAGGCCAGGCAGGCAGACAGGCAAAGATATTCACACTCAACACTCTTCCTCATCAAGCGGTTGGTCTTCTCTCGTTTGGGTCTGGCTTTTGGCTGTGTGTGCAACGGCTGTTGCTCTTACATACATATATACATACACAACACGATATTATTAAGCACTCTTTTAATGTATATAAGAGTGTTTTACGTCGGAGATTCCTTCGCCGATGCTGAACGTCAGGTTGGCGCCAAACAAATAATCTCAACTCGGCTCACTCATAAAAAAAAGGAAAGAACCTGAATAACGCTCGGTCGTGCTGCTCGGTTTTCGAGAAGGCGAACGAAAGAACGGCATCGAAAAAGAAGGAGTGCAGAAAATGCAAAGTGTTTTTTACGGCTTTTCTTTTCGGGCGAGTCACATACCGCCTTGTTGTGAGCCCACAGTGATGCCACTTTCGTCCGGAGGGAAATTCCGTAGGCTCGAATGATGATTCAAATATGATTTGATGTTAAAATGTGCACTTTAATTCTAATTTCTTCAGTTTGGAGCCCAAAAACTCGTTGATCTACGCAATAAAAAAATCCAATCCATGCTGGCATCACTGACGTTCAACCGGAGAGGTTACACACCGGCGATGCCACCGGGCGTTCCGCGTCAGGCTCCGCTTTCCTGGTGATGATGTCTATCATGGGAAAGCTCGGTGTGGACCGGTTTTTCTTTTTATTATCTCCTCCCCGTTGCTTGAACCGCGAACCGCGAAGGGCAAAGGGGGACTGATAAGTCCGCTGCTTCCAGCTCGAATCATTCACATGTTGATTCCAGTTTTTTTTTGCGCATGCTGTAGTATGGCCGTAAATAAAATATCGCCGATAACGATTATGTATTACCTGGATGGGTCATGTTGTTACGACGTATCCCGTGATGGAATCCGATCCGATCCGATGGGGAATCGTGCCGGCGGGTTCAATTACTGTAAGAACTGTCCCTTAACAGATGGAATAGCTAAGCATCGATTGGAAAATAGTTTGTTTTTGAAATAAATAGATTTCTTTGTTGCAGAAACGTTTCAGTAACTTGTAAAAAAATTGTATAGTCTTCAATTTCTTTTTCCCCAAATTTTGGATTATCATATATACGGCATATTAATGAACGTTGAACTGTTCGTTTATATAATTCTAAATTCGTTCTAAGGAGCATAGAACTAAATCAAATGTTCTGTGCACAGCGACTGCCCTTGAACTGCATTTTCGTAGATAAGAAATATTTCGCAACGTTTTTTTTATTTCAATTTTAGGAAGGCAATGCACAATCTGTCTGTCTTATTACGCGTCCAGAAATTGTCAGTAGCATTCTTTCTAACTGCTAATCTTGCAAAAAATAACACAGAAAGTTATTTGCGATGTGAGGTCGCCTTTCTGACATAGTGAAAAATCATCCTTACGAGATATTTTCTCGAGTTGTGATTTCCTCTCATCTTCCGGGTAGCTCAATGGCAGAGCAGTTCCACAAGTTGAAGAACATTTGTAGGTTTGAGTTTCGTTCGTTTTATTTTCGCCTAATTATTCATCTTTAGATTTTATTCGAGATTACTGAGAGCACTAGTTAACTATGTAGGATTTTACAAGCACTGCCTTGTTCACCGTTGAAACGTTTCAAATCTCTCAAAAATTAACTCCATTACTGTTTTTCAATTGCAAATTAGTGTCACCAACATTTACTGAAATGAACATATCCTAGTAAAGAGCATTTGCGGGAAGTGTTGGATGCATTACTTTGTTTTGATAAAAAGTGCTACCTAATGCCATTGAACTCTTGTTGAAGCTTACACGGATAAAAGTATTTTGTGAATTTACATTTATTTTCATGCACATATTAGGAGCAGGTAATTGAATGGAAAGTTACATTACAAAACTAAGCGGATTGTAAATATACAGTCTTGTTCAATGAAAAACTAAATGCATTTCAATGTAATTTTACATCAACCATGGTTTTAAATCAGATTTTCGTTTCAACTCATCGGCGAGAGGTGCCTCGCTAAGTTCATGCTCATTTTAATCGGTCGTGACTTGTGAACTCTTTTGCGAATATTTTAATGATTCTCAAAAAGAAACCCGATTCGCGGAAATTATCCAATGTTTACAACTGTTGAGTACTTTTTGTCATCATTCATTTATCTTCACCAGAACTAAAATTCTTGGTAAGGACTGAATTCTAGAACCGGATTAGGAGAAATTTATGTTCGGAAAACAGATCAGGTCTTAAACTACGTTCAAGAATTATGAAATTGACCTAATTTTCAGAACACAGATTCCGAGTTTAGTTCTAGAACTAAATTCTAAACATGAATTTTGAACCTGAATAAAATAACTAAATTCAGTTCCAAAATCTAGCTCTTGAAACCAATTCCAGGTTTAGTTCCAGTATGCAGCTTCTGAATTCTGAAACTGAGTGAAATTAGTTCTGGTTTGGAAGTCAGTTCTAAAATCTAGGGTCGGAGATCAGATCTAACATTTAGTTCCAGAATCCAGATCTAAAATTCATATCCAGAATTTGGTTCATGAATTCTAAACTAAATCAGAATTCTAATTAAGGATCCAGAACGTAAATTAGGCCACTAGGTTCAGTTCCAAAATCTAATCGATAAATCAGTTCCAGAACCCAGAATTAGGATAGTTATTAAATCTGATCTAATCTGGATCTCAATTCTGAAACAAACAGGTAAAAAAAAGAATTAGGAGCTTAGGAATAATACTAGATTCTGAAATGGCTTTTGTTGACGATTATAACACGATCTTAAACAGAGCCAATAGCATGAGGGGATTCATAAAACGATTTTTTTACTGTTTTCACGATCCATACACATTTAAAACATTATCGATCAGCACTGGAATACTGTAGCTTAGTTTGGTCACCTTACTTAATCACATGGGAAGATCCAATAGAGTAGAACCAGTACAAAAACAATTTTTTATTATTTGCACTTCGTAAATTAGGTTGGATGAGTTGGTTGAGTGGCGATGAAGGGGTTCGAAATCTTACCGCAGCTACAAATTGTTTGCCAGACCATAGCTTTCTTACCAAATTTTTCGACTTCAATCGATGTCTCGGACTGGTTTAACACTTGCCCTTCTCGCACCGTATAATATTGTGGTCCCGGCAAGGATTTGTAATCGAGTTTCACGTAGGTTTCGTCGTTCATGATTATGCAGTTCAAATTTCCAGCAAGAATCGTATTGTACAGCTTGTGAACCCTCGGCCTGATCGATGCTTCTTTTTTCGGACTACGTTTTGGTTGTTTCTGCTTCTTATAGGTTCGAAGATTCAAACGTTCTTTAGCACGAAGAACATTTGACTTCGAAATGTCCACTTTTTTGGCCACATCCCGAACTGAAACCTCCTTTTTTTGCTCGAACGCCTTCAGTATACGTTTATTCAACTGAGGGTTAGCAGGACCTTTTTTTCGACCCGTTTTCGGTTTATCCTTAAAGGTGTTATCCTCACCGAACTTCCTGATCGCATTTCGCACGGCTTTTTCACTTACTCCTTCCATTTTTGCTATCTTTCTCAGTGACAGTCCGCGTTCTGTGCACCATTTGTACACAATTTCTCGACGTTGTTCTGCTGAAAGTCCACGCATTTCGAAACAAACTAATGAAAACGAATAAACAACTGCACAAGTGGTTAGAGAAGAGTGTAAACAACAGGACGCAGTCGTAAAAATTGACAGATTCTGAACCATTGCGAAATGGCAGCGGTTTTTGGTTGCGTCCATACTTTTTGGGACAGTCTTTACAACAAATTCAAAATTACCGTAACTAAGTTCAGTTTTTGCAATGACTGAGTCACAAGGTTTAGGGTGGTGGTAGCGCGTATGTACGGAATACATAAGAACGCAGTTTCGAGTCCTGTCTCTGAGCAGGACCAAAAAACATCTTTTCTGTTAAGTTTTTCATTCATTTCGATCACAATGTTTAAATAAAACTACATGTCGCTTGTGTCACTTATGGGATTACATCTCCGAATCCGGAAATGTTTTCCATTACGCTTCCAAAATTGATCAGATTTCTGATAATGATTTTCCATTGATCCTAATTCCTGAGTCAAATTTGATTTTGGTTTAGTCATTTCTGAGAAAATTCATTTTATGAAAAGTGGAGTTTGTCGGTTACGTCACTTATACCATTATATCTCTCGAAAGAGCCTCAGATTTTTAAAACCAGTTCAGGCATCTCCGTTAAAGTTGACTTAATAGGAGATTCGTTAAAAGGAGCGCATTTACTACGCGCCTCTGATAGAAAAGGCGTGTGTAGGTTTTTATTGAGCACAACCGTTTTAGATGGCCCAATACGAATTCTCTTCAAACTATGGAAAAAGACGAGTTTCGTGTCCTGTTTGATTGAATGATTTGCGGTACGAATTAGCCACCATCCCCCGTATTCTCCAGACTTGGCCCCAGCGACTATTATCTATTTGCAAATCTGAAAAAGTTTCTCCTAAGAAAGAAATTTTTGTCGACATTGAAGAAACAGAATCCTATTTTGAAGGCCTTGTTGGGCATCAAAATTTTGTAGGTTTGATGAGCAAAAAAAAACAAGCTCTTTGGATTCATTTTGCTGAAAAAAATCACAAAGGTTTTTGCATTCAGATGACTACGATTACGAAAAACAGTTTATCGTTTTTAGATTTCCATTTACTGAAAAAAAGAACGGATAAGGTAGTAAAAGCTGAATAATCCTCGTTCAATTAATCGTTCATTATTGAAGTTTATAATAGGAAGCAGTCTTTATTGTAGGGTTCGTTTCTTTACATTTCTGCTTCGATTCGTCGAATCAAACTACTAATGCTTCCTAACAGTTCGAACTTGAACTGCTAAGGAGTGTATCGAAAATAAGCTATCGAGAATTTTTTTTTTCAAATTATGATGAAAAACGATATTTTATTCAAACTAAAAATTGATCCTGTATTGTTTCATTATTGAGCATAATGAAAACCGGATAAAATTTAAGTTATTCCTTCACGAATTTTCGAACTTTTGATCGAACGCTCTTCAAGTTCCGGACAAGTATTGCATCGCATTTTTTTGACGCTTGAGACCAAATTTTTTTTACCTCCTGCATGTTTCCAGCTGCCTTACCAGTCTTCTTGAAGACCCTCTTGAAGATTGCCCAGTAACGTTCGGTGGGTCGAAGTTGAGGGCATTTTGGTGGATTGCTATTTTTCTCAACGAAATTTATACCCTTTTCCGGAAGCCAATTGAGAGTGGTTTTGGCTTAGTGAGTCGACGCTAAATCCGGCCAAAACAGTGGAGGTGTACTATGTTTCTTATATAAAGGCAGCAATCTCTTCTGGAGATACTCAGATCGATAGAATTCTGCATTTGTAGTTCCGGTAGTGTAAAAATGGTTGACTTCAAACCACAGGAACATATTGTTTGCCATACCTGTACCTTTCGACCGAATTTCTCCACTTCAATCGACCTGTCCGCATCGCTTACATCCTCCCCAACGATGACAGTAAAGTATTTTGGACCTGGAAGGGTTTTTGAGTTCTTCTTTACATAAGTCTCATCGTCCATCAAAACGCATACATCCGGACACTACAAAAGACGCATATACAATTTCCGTGCCCTTGTTGCTGCTCGCTTATTCTGTTCTACACTTTGTTTCGAGATTTTCTACTTCTTGTAGGTCTTCAGGTGATTTCGCCTCTTGATACGCTGGATCATTCCGACACTCGTTCCTGCTTCTTTTGGCCAAATCGCGTATTGACATTGATTTGTTCTTCATGATTATAGATACCACTTTCTGGTCCAGTTTCGGGTTGGAAGAATCGGGTTTTCTGCCCCTTCCTGGTAGCTCATCCACAGAATACTGTTCCCCAAACTTATTAATGGCTTTAACACTGGCATGATGAATTTCAAACCGCTTCGCCAAGTTATCGCATAGTAATACCCTTCTCACTTAGCCATGTGTCCCAGGCCCGCACCCAGGATTTCATTTCGGGAGGGGCTCGGTGTGCCTTTTACGGTTGTTTTTAACATACATTTTAAACTTTTCCACTGGAACTGATATTGTATTACATTTCATTACGTTTACTGTGTTGTTATTTCTGTAACACATGTCTGAGACATTCGAAATAATTATATGTTTTTGATTTCGGGAAGGGACAGGGCCCCTCGGTCCCCCCTCTACGTGACGTGACTGATGTGTCCAGAACCTTAATTTTCACTTCCTTTTCAATACGCGACATTTTGAAAGCGCAGAATTTCAACCGCACAAACAAGTAAACAAACGAAAGCTGGAAGCTAAACGCACAGCATGCTGTGATCTGAGCATAAAAAACCATAATAAATACATGCGTACAACACAAATGTATGTGGATAGTTTATTTTCGATACACTCCTTAGGTGCTACAATTCTACTTGAGTATCACCTGTTTTGAATGTCTATTCTCACGTCTCGAATAAAAAGTTGTTTGCCGGAAGTTTTAAGTTGCAAGAATAACAACAAATAACAAGAGCTCGTTAGAATTACTAATTATCATTTCCTATAATAAAAATCGTAGAATTGCGCCAGTAAATTTTATTTTAATGACCTAAAAATGATCAAATTATGTAAATCGTAGGGTTGAAAGGTAAAATGACTGTGTGAAATTAGATCATAATCCAATAAACATCAATATGCAGTAAAAGTACTCTAATGATAAGATTCTTCAAAAAATTCTGTGACTTCAAACAGAATGAATCACCTCGTGAAAGTGTGGTTCAAAATAATATTGTCCTAACTCAGAGCCTCCTGTGATTTCATCCGAACGACACCGACAGCAGTCAAAACGGCTGAACAGATCGTGCGCTCTGTTTACGTCATGTCCCGATTGCGAATCGAAGCAGATGAGCAAACAGGCAAAACAAATGAAAAATGGTGTCGCAAATCAGACGTTTTCCCTTGTTCCCTGTTCCGTTGCCACCATCGACATCCCAAAGAAGGCGACAAACAGCTATAGCTAGCGCGAGAATTTGCGATTTGTTTAGCACCCGCTTATCACCTCTCGACTCCAAGTTGCTCCAACAAGACTAGCGCGCGCACCAACCAATCACAGGCCAACAGAGGCACAGTGCGAAACGAATCACCATCCAAACGTGGCTTGTGTCAATGGGTGTGTGTGTGTATGTATGTTTGTATGTGGGTTCTGTAGTCACCAGATTGTGGAACACAATTCAACAAGCAAGCAAATCCGAGGTTCATCTTTGCAAATTACGACCGATTTCTCGATGTCGCCTTTGCGGCTGCACGGGGGTCTGTTTCGCACCATCTGGGATTTGCCGTTTTGCACTACCAGAATGGGATTCGCAATCGCAATGACCTGTTCTGCATTTCTGCGAATCGAAACAACACCCACCTTGGCTGCTTGGCTGGGGGCGGACGGGTGTTCGATAGAAAGAAGAAGACGGAAAACCTGCTTCGATTGGGCCCATTATTTTCGTGTGTGCAACGATGAATCGAGCTGGGATTGCCCCGGCCCGGCTGTTTTTTTGTTGTTACAAAAACCGTAATAATAATGGTCGAATTGTTGTTTCGGGGTTCCTCGCTCAATTTCGTTGCAGACTGGTGGAGCCCTTGAAAATTGGGTTTGATGGAATGGAACAGAAGTTTCGTGAAAATAGACAAAGAAAGATTTTCGAAACGAAAATTGATGGTCGAAAACAAAAACAAAGAAAACAGAAATGCTAATTCTGTACCGTGTGAATAATTTCAGTGAAAAATGGCCTACTCGATCGTTCGGGGCGCAAACCTCTTGAGGTCGTTCTCGGGCGAGGGAATCCCTTTTTCTTCCTGACTTCTTAGCCAGCCCAGAGCGCACACATTTGTGTTCACTAACAAAACAACAATGGATAAGCCAACACACGATCCTCTTCAGCTCGGAGTGACTTCTCCGGGGGGGTTCTTCCACGAAGTGCCATAAAAATTTCTTTTTCGTCGTTGTTCAGGACGGAGAATTCCCTGCAGTTTGCCTGTCAGCAGACAGACAGCAACAGTTTCGGCGGTGGCGACAGCCCGGCCCAAGATGTATTTTTACACGCTGAAGGAGAAAATTGCCTGCCTGTTCGTATTATATGGCTCACTCTTTCATCTTCTTTACCTTCTCGTTTTTTCTTCTTCTTCTCCACTTGATATTCTCGAATGAGCCTCTTATTGATACTTTAATTTTGCCTGCATCCATGCGAACCTTCTTCCTCCGTTTCGTCCACGATCACCACCCTCTCTCTCCGGATTCGTCCTGGTTGACTTTCGCAATCACCGACTGACTGGCTCTCCGTCCGTTAAATGGCGTTTGCCTGCGGGACGTTTTGTGATCTTCTTCTGCTCTGATGATACGATCTTCTTGCTTCGTACTCTTATTTTCCCGTACACTGCCTCGCATCGGATGGGTCGAGAATTCCTTCGAAAAAGTAACGAGATGATGTTGTTATTTTTGCACACTCTCCGGTCGTTCTCCGCTTCTGCATTGGGTGACGGAAAAGAAAGGAGTCAACCGTCGGGAAAGAATTAGATCAATCACTGATGATGAGTGATGTGAGAAAAGTGACGGCTACTAAGATTGTAGCAAATTTTCGTGATGGTCGTCGAGCAGGGCGCCAGTAGGCGTTGGAAATGTCAACAACTCAACTCGCCTGCAATTTGCGTCACGTTGATAAGACACAACCCCGAAACAATGCGCATTTGTCGCCGCAAAATGTTCGCGTACGGTGTGCTAAGTCATATTTTATTGTTCGGACTGTTTTTCGGAAATGTCCATCCAATCCATCGTTCCGGAACGATATGCGGTTACTATGTGGAACGACGGAACGAAGGAATTTCGGAAAGCGGCGCGTGTTTGAATAAGAAAAAAAAATAAACCCACTCCACTAATCTACCGTTTTGTTCTTATCGTTCTCTTTTATTTTCAGAAACAAATGGCAGAAAGACTGGGACAGATTCCAAGCAGACAGATAAGAAAGATGTGAAACTGAAAGGTAGGAATCAAACAATAATTTTCTTGATGATAACCAACAGCAAAGCCTACTGCTCCGATTTCCACGTGCTGGCGTTTCTATTTGGGTGTATTTTGCTGATGACCGGCGAAAAAAGAAACGATATCTTGGGCGTTAGGTGTAATGACTGGCTATTTTGAGATACTTTCTATGTTATCCATGGAAAATGTTCACTACAGAAGTATTTTCCAATTTTTGGAAGGCTTCGTTTATATTAAAAATGTGGGTGGATAATGTCAGAGACATAACTGGATGTCGTGAAATCAAATAAAACTCACACTTTGGAATATCTAAAATCGTTCTTATAAGTTGTGAAATGTGCAAGGTTTCATTTCTCTACTGCCAGAATTGCAACGGTGCACCTATACTAAAGTACGACGAATTTCCATTTTAACACACAAATTTATAACAAAGGGAAAAGAAACAGATTTTATAGCAGTTTTGGAAAAGTTTTCGAGTAATTATTTAAACAATTTTTAGAGTAGTTTCCGAGCAGTTTTTTAAACAGATTTTAGAGTAGTTTACGAGCAGTTTTGCAACAGTTTTTGAGAAATTTTCTAGCATTTTCTAGAGGTTTTCGAGCAGCTTTTTCGAGTAGTTTAGAAGCAGTTGTTTAAACAGTGTTTAAAGTAGTTTTCGAGCAGATTTTGGAGCAGTTTTTGAACAATTATTTAAAGAGGTTTTAGAGTAGCTTTCGAGAATTTTTTCCGACCAGTTTTTAGAGTAGTTATCGAGCCGTTTTTTTGAGCAAATATTCAAATAGTTTTCAGGGTAATTTTCGAACAGATGATGAGCAGTTTCTAAAGCAGTTTTTGCAGGAGCAGAACAATTCCTGAATATTATTTGAATCCGACTTCCGGTTCCGGAATTTTGGGGTAAAATGTGCAAAAAAATGTGAAAATAAGTGCACTAACTTTTCTTTGAGATGGCTGAACCGATTTTCACAAACTTAGGTTCAAATGAAAGGTCCTATGGTCCCATACGTAATTCCTGAATTTCATATGGATCCGACTTCCGGATCCGGAAATATAAGGTAAAGTGTGTTAAAAATTGTATACCATCACTGAAAAGGGCGAAAAACCGTAAAAAATTTTCTAAATCGACCTCAAATCTTCTCCAATTAATAGTTTTTATCAGTAGACGGTCAAATAAACCGATTTCGGTTATTCTTTTTAGGAATCGAAAAATATTGTTTTGAGAATACCACAGTATGATGGTATGATTGATATGAGAAAGGCATCATTACACAACTAGGTGGATTAAAACAGATTTTTTGGAGCAGCTCTTGAGTAGTTATTTAAACAGTTTGTGGAGTAGTTTTCGAGCAGTTTTTTCTATTAGTTTTCGTGTCAGTTTTAGCAATTATTTAAACAGTTTTCAGAGTAGATTTAGAACAGATGAGCAGGTTTTTCGAGAGCTTTTTGAACAGTTATTTAAACAGTTTTAGGATAATTATTTTTATCAGTTTTTAGTAATTTTCGAGCCGTTTTTTGAGCAGTTATTTAAACAATTTTCAGAGTAGTTTCCGAGCAGATGAGCAGATTTTTCGAGCAGTTTTCGACCAGTAATTAAAAAAATTTCTTAGAATAGTTTTCGAGTAGATTTTTAAGCAGTTTTTGAGTAGTGTTTTTCGAGTAGTTTTCGGGCAGTTCTCATGCAATTTTTTCAAGCAGTTATTTAAACAGTTTTTAGAATAATTTTGAAAACAGTATTCGAGTAGGTGTTTAAACAGTTTTTAGAATTGTTTTTTACTATAATTTAAACAGTTTTTGGAGTCGTTATCGAGCAGTTTTTGGGAACAGGTTTTTGAGCAGATGTTTAATCAGTTTTCAGAGTAGTTTTCGAGTAGTTTATAAGCAGTTTTTTCGAGGCGTTTTTTGAACAGTTTTCCAGCAGTTATTGAACTGTTTTTAGAGTAGTTTTCGAGTAGTTATTTAATGTTTTTAGAGTAGTTTTCATGTGGTTATTAAAAGTTTTTAGAGTAGATATTTAAGGTTTTTAAAGTAGTTTACGAGCAGTTGCAATTCAATTTTTTCGAGCACTTATTTAGAGTTGTTTTCGTTAGTAGAGTAGTAGTTATTTATTGTAGTTTTTGAGGTCTATTGATTAATTTTTGAAGTAGTTTCCGAACCGTTTTTTGGGCAGTTATTTAAACAGTTTTCAGACCTTTTGCAAGGCAGTTTTCGACCAGTTATTTAAAAAGTTTTAGAATAGTTTTCAAGCAGATTTGTAAGCAGTTTTCGAGCAGTTTTTTAAACAGATTTTAGAGTAGTTTTCGAACAGTTATTGAGCCGTTTTCGAGTAGTTATTTAAAGCTTAGAATAGTTTTCGAGTAGTTGTCATGCAATTTTTTCGAGCAGTTATTCAAACAGCTTTCAGAGTAGGTTTTCGAGCCGCAATCTAAATAGTTTAGAGTATTCGAGCAATTTTACAAGCAATTTTTGAGGTGTTTTTTGAGCAGTTTTCAAGCAGATATTAAACAGTTTTAGAGTAGTTTTTTAGTAGTTATTTGAAGTTTTTAGAGTAGTTATCGAGCAGTTGTCATGCAATTTTTTCAAGCAGTTATTTAGAGTAGTTTTCGTTAGTAGAGTAGTTATTTATAGTAATTTTTGAGCACTTCTTTTGACCATTTTTTGAAGTAGTTTTCGAGTCGTTTTTTGAGCAGATCTTTAAACAGTTTTCAGAGTAGTTTTCGAGCAGATGAGCAACTTTTGCAAGGCAGTTTTTGACAAGTTACTTAAAAAGTTTTAGAATAATTTTCAAACAGATTTGTAAGCAGTTTTCGAGCAGTTTTTTGAAAGATTTTGAGTAGTTTTCGGATAGCTTTCGAGCAGTTGTCAGTTATTTAAAGTTTTAGAGTAGTTTTCAAGCAATTTTTGAGCAGGCGTTCGAGCAGTTATTTGAAAAGTGTTGAGTAGATTTCGATTGAACAGTTTTTAGAGCAGTTTTCGAGTAGTTCTTTAAAGTTTTTAGAGTAGCTTTCGAGTGATTGTCATGCAGTTTTTTTCGAGCAGTTAATAAAACAGTTTTTAGAGTAGTTTTCGAGCAGTTATTTTAACAGTTTTTGGAGTAGTTTTCGAGCAGTTATTAAAACAGTTCTTGGACTAGTTTTCGAGTAGTTATTTGAAGTTTAGAGTAGTTTTCGAGCAGTTTCAAGCAATTTTTTCGAGCAGTACTAGAGTAATTTTTGAGAAGTTTTTCGAGTAGTTATTTAAACAGTTTTTTGAATAACTTTAATGTAGTGTTCGAGCAGTTTTCAAGCAATTTTTTCGAGTAGTTATTTAAACAGTTTTTAGAATAGTTTTCGAGCAGTTTTTCGATCAGTTCTCAAACAGTTTTAGAACAGTTTTTCGAACAGTTGTTGAGCAGTTTTTTTGAAATATTTTTGGAGTAGTTTTCGAGTATTTTTTGAGAAGTTTGTGATGTTATTTAAACCGTTCGTAGTCGTTTTCTAGCACTTTTCCGAGTAATTATTTAAAGATTAATTAGTGTTTCGAGCAGTTTATTAAGCAATTCTCGAGCAGTTTTCGAGCAGTCACTTAAAAAATATTTAGACTAGTTTTCTTGCTGTTTTTTGAATAGTTATTTAAAGAGTTTTTAGAGCAGTTGTGTAGCAGTTTTTAAGCAGTTATTTAAACAGTTTTTTTAGCAGCTTTTTCGAGCATTTTTAAAGAAGTTTTCGAGCAGTTATTAAAACAGTTTTCAAGAAGTTTTTTGAGCAGCTTTCTCGAGAATATTTTGGAACAGTTTTCGAGCTGTTTTTGAAGCAGTTTTTAGTTTTTTCGAGCAGCTTTTGAGCAGTTATTTAAACAGTTGAGTGGTATTTAGCAGTTTTTCGATCAATTTCGGGAGCAATTTTTGAGCAGTTACTCGAGTAGTGATTTCAACAGTTTTCGAATTGTTTTTTTGAGCAGTATTTTGAACAGTTTTTCGAGTAGTTTTGGAGCAGTTTTTAAAACAGTTCTTGGAGTAGTTTTCGAGTAGTTATTTAAAGTTTAGAGTAGTTTTCGATCAGTTTCAAGCAATTTTTTCGAGCAGTTTATTAAATACTTTCGAAATTAAATAAGTTTTTCGAGTAGTTATTTGACCTGTTTTTTAGAGTAGTTTTAGAGCAGTTTTTTGAGCAGTTTTCGAGCAGTTATTAATACACTTTTTTAAATAACTGTTTAATGTAGTTTTTGAGCAGTTTTCAAGCAATTTTTTCTTGAGTAGTTTTTTAAACAGTTTTTAGAATATTTTTCGAGCAGTTTTTCGATCAGTTTTTGAACAGTTTTAGAGCAGTTTTTCGAACAGTTGTTGAACAGTTTTTTCGAACATTTATTTAATGTTTCAAGAGCAGTTTTCTAGCAATTTTAAAGGGAGTTTTCGAGGAATTTTCCAGCAGTTTCGTGGAGCAGTTATTTAAACAATTTTTAGTGCAGTTTTTGAGTAGTTTTCGAACATTTTTTCGAGCAGTTTTGAGCAGTAATTTAGGCATATAAGTGACGTAAACGACAAATCGCATTGTTTTTTTTTTTCGCTCAATTTTCTCAGAGATGACTTAACTGATTTTGACGGCATTTTTCATGTGCTAAATTTCCTCGAGGTGACTCAATTAACCATCGATAAACTTAGGCTTATTTGAAAGCCACAATGTGATCGGCGATCAAGTTTGGAAGAGTTATGGTGAACATTTCCGGATTGGCAGATGTAATCTCATATGTGACGTAACCGACAAATTCTAGTGTTTTTCAAGGTGCCAAAATTTCTCGTTGATTTAGAATGACTTAGACACGTTTGAAAGCTGCTATTAGTTTATTCGGATCAGGGTAATTTCGCCGAAAGGCTCATTTCGCCGAATTTCATTGAAAGCGGTTTTTAAATTTTTTTGTTGAATTTAGCCTCTTTTACGTAGTGTTTGAAAAAATTTTGTAAATTTTAATCAAAATTGATCCTGATTTTGTCACCTCGTCTGCTGTTTTGATTTCTGAAAAAGGTCTTCAGTTATTCAATAACACGATTTGATGTTCTGTAAATGAAGTTTGAAATTCTTCGTTTAGGAAATAGACAGTTCGGGTAATGTTATTCCATATATCACAACAACAATTCAGATCTACCTTCACTACGCTTCGGTACACGCACACACAGAGACTGGAGTTAAGCTGAATGACACCACGAATGAGTAAGTCACCGTCGTCGATTTGGCGGTGCTTTCCTCTGTATCGCGATACAGTCATAGAGCGAATGAAAAAGACGTTATCGCAAATTTGATTTTCTTCGTCGCGTTTGCTTCTTACTCTCGGTCTTTGAAAGAAGAGCCACTTGCCTCGGCGTAGAAGCAAAAAAAAATAAAATTAAATTAAACAACACAGCATTTCGCTGGTATACTTGCAGACATACACAGAAAACGCTGCTGTGTGACACACCAATCTGCATTTAAATAATCGGCACTGATGGTTCCACTATTCGTACGAGTGATCGCGGCTCGTCCGTCAGCGATCCGATACGAGTGAAACTATTTGCAATCATCGATCGCGGCCTAGTGTGACATTGCGAGGAAGAATCCGGCATGACGAGGGAATGGCAATCCCCTGAACCGTGAACGACGACTACGACGACAACGGAGAGACGACGGTTTCGGGGCGTTCTCAGCGAGTCCGTATTTAGACAGCACAAGTCGCGATAAAAAGCAAACAGATGATATAATGGTGACAATAAAACAGTAGAAATGAAAAAAAACTTGTGTTGAAAGAATTGCCCACTGTGTCCGGCCGACCCGACTGGACAAGAGCGAGCAGACCTGCGCGTGTGTACGGGTTATCACACGTACTTCACCGCAAACGGAAAAAACTTAACTGCGGTAGATGGCGGAGAAGCGGTCAGCGGACGCGGTTCTGGTTCAAACACGGGTGTCGTCTCGCTTCCGGTGTTGAGTAGTGTGCGATAAAACCTAGTGTTTAATCTATGGGAACTTAAGTTTTATCGTAGAGCTTGGATTTTTATTACGTTCTTTGTTACGGAAATATCTTCGAAATCAAATCCATAAGACTCACTCAGTTGTAATCTGATTGCATTCGAATTCAATAATTAATAGAACCGGTGAAGAAGATGTTCCTTTGTCATTGGTTTGGTTAAATTTCTTACAAGGTTCGCCAGAATGATCGGGTTTCTGTCCATATTGCCAGGTAGTTTGCTGGGTTTCGTGAGTGACCGATGTTCTACATGGACCACACAATAAGGAGTACCATATCGGTGTCTTGTGCTCTTTAGATTCACTTAACTCATCATTATCATATTATTTCCAACACTAAACGGTTTTTTTCTGTTTCTGTTGTCTCGACCTTAAACAGGTGATGACAGTATCGAATGAAACACGAAAATGACCGGACATTTTCATTTGGTCGCATATGATACTATTACCCGACATTCAATTCCTTACGGCAAATGACATCGCCTTGAAAAGTGTTTCTTTTTATTAGGTTTTGTTTGAAACACTTAAAAAAGCCTTGGTATTACATTTCTTTTTTTTTGTGGAATTTGACCTTCTGTTTCAATAGACTGCGCCATCGATGCTTAACGTACAGAACCGATGCAAGGCTGGTTCTACGTTCCTGCTGACACTAAGAACCCTTCCAGGCCGGAACTCAAACACGCAAATATACAAACTGGCTTGTATGTCGCACCACAAATAATTTCTGATCGTATATAACTATGAAAAAAAGATTCCAAAAGTGTGGAAAATGGGTGCCACATGAATTGAATGAAAGGCAGATGGAAAACCGAAAAAACACTTGCAAAATTCTGTTTCAAACACACGATAACAATCAGTTTTGCATCGAATTGTTACTGACGATGAAAAATGGATTCTAAAAGAAAAAAAAAACTCAAATCCGGGACAACAACAATGGTGATTTATTTTCATATTTACCGAATTTTTTTTGAGTACTTCGTTAAGTTCATATGAACTTAACGAAGCACACCTTCCAAAGCTTGAAAACAAATCGAAACCCAGTGCATAATTGGTTGCTTATTAGTTACTAATTAGTTACAGTTGTTTTAAATTTGTAGCTAAATTTTTTTAGTAATGAACTAAGCACTTCTCCCAAATAAGCTTGAAAGCAAATCAAAACCCAATGGATAGTTTGTTGCTAATTAGTTACGGTAATTTCTGTCATTTGCTGATCTTTTTCTTAAATTTTCTTCGAGTGCTTCGCTTATGAACTTATTAAAATTGTGCCACACATTCAAAGCCACCGTAACTAAAGAGCAACAAACTATCCACTGGGTTTTGATTTGTTTTCAAGTTTTTTTTAGATGGGGTACTTCTTTAACTTAATAAGAACTTAGCTTAACTTCATATGAACTTTGTTCATAATTTCATATGAACATAGCGTGACGAATAAAAAAAAATAGAAACAAATCCAAAAATCTGTGACTAATTAGTAACTAATAAGCAACAAATTATCCACTGGGTTTCGATTTGTTTTCAAGCTTATTTTGGAGGGCTGCTACGTTATCTTCGTATAAACTTATCGAAGTATTCGAAAAAAATGAGCAACAAATCTGTGACTAGCTAGCAACTAATAAGCAACAAATTATCCATTAGGTTTTGATTTGTATTCAAGATTATTTTGAATGGGCGCTCCGTTAATTTCATATGAAATGAGCGAAGTATTCGAAAAAACGAAAAAAAAAAGAGAAACAAATTCAAAATTACTGTAACTAATTAGCAACTAAACTATCCACTGGGTTCCGATTTGTTCTCTAGCCTATTTGGAAAAAGTGCTTTGTTAATTTCATATGAACTTAGCGAAACTCTCAAAAAAATTGAACAACAAATTTTAAAAGTAGCCGTAACTAATTGGCAACTAATTAGCAACAAATTATTCATCGATTTGCATTATCATCGGCGAGAGGAGCCTCACTCAGTTCATGTTCATATAGAAGTGTGCCAGCGAAATTTAATGAGTTGAATCAAATATCGTTTTCGCTAGAAGATAACTGAAACCAAGTAGTGAAATAAGAACAAATTGGCTTAAGTGACACGTTCCTCTGATTAGTTGGAGATTTGAGCCATACATTTGACAGCAGTTGCACTCAGAACTAGGATGGGTTTTTCTTCAAGCTAAAACGCAATAAAACTGTAAGGACAGAAAACCCATGCTATACTTTGACACAAGAATTGGTTTGCCTCGAAGACTAATCAATTATTTTGAAGAAGATTTTCGAGCATTTTTTTGTGACTGGGTTTGTCAGATTTTTCACTAGGTTTACCATAGTGAACAGAATGTTGACAATATTGGAATGTAGTTTTCAGATTTTCGTAAGTGACCGATGTTTCACATGGGCACCTTGTGGCCCGGTCAAAGACCACTCAAGTAGAAGTAATCAAAATTCCAAAAATCCTACTAATACGTCTAATAGTATAAATATTCACCCGCAAGATGATATTTCTCAATATCTTTTACGATTATTACGGTAAACATAATAAACATTTTCGTTTTAAAATAATTTGTGTATTAAATTCCGAATTAATTCCTAATTCGGCATAATTTTTTTTTTGAAGAATTGACAACTGATTATTCGTCGTACTTTTCAAAGGAACAACTCCGGAAATTATTAGCAAGTTAACAGACTTCACATACTCCGATTCGGGTGAAATTTTGCACTCGTTTTCAGTATGAGAAAACATTTTTTTTGTACGGATCTAGAGACCAATTCGGCTCAAAATTGATTTTTAAAAAGGGCGTATGTATTTTTGCATGCACTTTCTACACATCGTGGTAACTCGGAAACTGTAAATTGAACAAAAATGGTGTCCAAGAAGAAGTTGTAGGATATCGATAGGGCACTGGTAAAAAAATACATTCTGTAAAAGTGGAATACTTTTTCAAGAATTAGAAAACCAACTGAGAAAATAAAATTAAAAAAGTTCCTTTGGTATTTCTCAAATAATTTTATTTTATACCATAACACATTTTGGTGCTAATTAAATCAGTGTGGATTGAAAATTGGAAAAGTTACAACTAAAACAATTTACCAACATTAGCAGAACGTCAAGTTTTTGATTGTAAATCTAAATAGTTATTTAGACGTTAGAATATAATTCTACAGATCACAAGAAATAAATTTGCTCATAACGAGATTTCTTCTAGAAGCAGTCGATCTCCAGATATTTAGACATGATAGTCAAATAATTCAGGTTTCTTGTTGATTCTGCTGTCAATATCTTAAATTGCTAAAGAACATCCGCACAGGGCTTGTCTGTATAATTACACAATGTAGAAAGATAGATTTTTGATCCGACGATTTGTTCAAATTGATTACATTCTTCCATCTGAATGGATCTTTTTGGTTCGGGAAGGTTGTCAGGAAAACGTCCGTATAAGCTAAACTTTGATGAAGTGCCAGTATGCTTACTGTTTTAATTGGTTTAATAATTTTTTTCAGATAGAAGAATAACACTTAGTAATTTGAGTGCATGATAAATGTAAGTCTGTTTTAAGGAGTGTATCGAAAATAAGCTATCCAATAAGTATTTGTGATGATTTTTTATACTCAGATCACAGCATGCGTTGCGTTTGGCTGTCAGCTTTCGTTTGTTTACTTGTTCACGCGGTTGGAATTCTTCGTTTTCAAAATGTCGCGTATTGAAAAGGAAATGAAAATTAAGGTTCTGGACACATGGCTAAGTGAGAAGGGTATTACTATGCGAAAATTCGCGAAGCGGTTTGAAATTGATCATGCCAGTGTTAAAACCATCATTAATAAGTTTGGGGAACACTATTCTTTGGATGAGCTACCAGGAAGAGGCAGAAAACCCGGTTCTTCCAACCCGAAACTGGACCAGAAAGTGGTATCTCTAATCATGAAGAACAAATCAATGTCAATACGCGGTTTGGCAAAAAAGCAGGAACGAGTGTCAGAATGATCAAGCGTATCAAGAGGCGAAATCACCTGAATACCTACAAGAAGCAGAAAATCTCGAAACAAAATGTAGAACAGAATAAGCGAGCAGCAACAAAGGCACGGAAATTGTATTCGCGTCTTTTGCATGCGTTCTGATGAACGATGAGACTTATGTAAAGGAGGACTCAAAAACCTTTCCAGGTCCAGGTGTCGTCGTTGGGGAGTATGTGAGTGATGCGGACAGGTCGATTCAAGTGGAGAAGATCGGTCGAAAGGTACTGATATGGCAAGCAATATGTTCCTGTGGTTTGAAGTCAACTATTTTTTACACTATCGGAACTATAAATACAGAAATCTATCGATCAGAGTGTCTCCAGAAGAGATTGCTACCTTTATATAAGAAGCATATTACATCTCCACTGTTTTGACCGGATTTAGCGTCGGCTCACTATGCCAAAACCACTCTCGATTGACTTGCGGAAAAGGGTATAAAGTTCGTTGAGAAAAATATCAATCCACCAAATTGCCCTCAGCTTCGACCCACCGAACGTTACTGGGTAATCGTTAAGAGGGTCTTCAAGAAGACTGGTAAGGCAGCTGGAAACATGCAGGAGTTCAAAAAAATGTGGGCTCAAGCGTCCAAAAAATGCGATGCAACACTTGTCCGGAACTTCGAGCGTTCGATCAAAAGTTCGAAAATTCGTGAAGGAACAACTTAAATTTCATTCGGTTTTCATTATGCTCAAGTTTAACCTCGTACAATAAAGGATCAATTTTTGGTTTGAATAAAAAATTGTTTTTTATCATAATTTGAAAGAAAAAATTATGGATAGCTTATTTTCGATAGCCCAATTCGTTCAATTTCAGCATGGTTTTCATCGACTTGTGGCACGGTGCATTGTCTGGATGAAACAAAACTTTTTTCTTCTTCAAATGAGACCGTTTTTTTGAAATTTCGTCCTTCAAACGCTATATAATAGTCACTGTTGATGGTTTTGCCCTTTTCAAGGTAGTCGATGAAAATTATACCATGCGAATCCCAAAATACAGACGCTATAACCTCACCGGCCGATTGTTGAGTCTTTCCACGCTTTGGGTTCGGTTCATCGCGTGCAGTCCACTCAGGTGACTGTCGATTGGACTCCGGAGTGAAGTGATGGAGCCATGTTTCGTCCATTGTTATATATCGACGAAAAAAATCGGTTTTATTTCGATATAACAGCTCCAAACACTGCTCAGAATCATCAATTCGTTGTTGTTTTTGATCGATTGTGAGCTCACGCGGCACCCATTTTGCACAAAGCTTTCTCATATCCAAATATTCGTGAATAATATGTCCAACACGTTCCTTTGATATCTTTAGGGTGTCAGCTATCTCGATCAACTTCACTTTACGGTCATTGGAAATCATTTTGTGGATTTTTTTCACGTTTTCATCGGTAACAGCCTCTTTTGGACGTCCACTGCGTTCATCGTATTCGGTGCTCATATGACCAGTACGAAATTTTGCAAACCACTTACGAATTGTTGCTTCGCCCGGCGCAGAGTCTGGATAACACTCATCAAGCCATTTTTTGGTATCGGCGGCACTTTTTTTTCATCAAAAAGTAGTGTTTCATCAACACACGAAATTCCTTTTTTTCCATTTTTTTTCACAATAACAAAAGTAGCTTCACTCAAAATGCAATATCTCACAAACTAATAATCAGATAGCTGTCAAATTTATACACGTATCTTTTGAAGGTTGGTACTAACTGAAAATGGTATGGATTTAATTCTAGTGGCGCCCTCTCATAGAAACGATACGAACTTTTCAGCCGATCTGTTAGTGAGATTCATAGAAAATTTCATAATCATCGAAATCATGAAGTTTTATTCATAAAATCGAGATACTTATTTTCGCTCCGTGTGTTCTTGAAAACTAACGCCGCAATAATGTTTTTCTCTCATTTTCAACCACACTATCGCGTCTATGAGCTATGAGCTTATTCAAGTCCACAAAATCTTCCGCTCCGCGATCCCCGCGATTACGTCCCTGAGGGGGTCGTCTTCGGTGATTCGCAAACACACTGCCTTGGCTGGCATAAGCGCGAATTCTTCCATTGTCATTGTGCGCGACAGTGACGTCCGTCCGCGACGTCCAGTTGTTACTAACCGTGGTAGTGAAACCGGGTCCGGGTTCGGTTGGTTATGAGCAACGCGGGCCTTTGGGCCGCTTTGGGTTGTAAAGCCCTGGCGAATCGAAACATTGATATTCTTATCAAAATACGAAAACGCTAGATTTGAATTCAGTTCAGCTCAGCTTTTTCCGCCGTGAAGCTGCTCGTGTTCAGTCGGTCCGCGATTTATTTCGTTTCTGCTACTTACTAACTATCTGGTGCCTGTTGCTTGCGAAAAAAAGACGTTCGAAAAGTGCTTTGAATTTTTTGGGCGAGTAAAAATCAAGTGCGTTTGCATTCTGTGTTTTGCTATTTTTACGCTTCGCTCGGTCCGTCGAGCAAACCTTTCTTTTTTTTCATCCTCCCTGCACTGAGTATTAATGGAGGTTGATGGGCGGGATTTCCCTGTCGTTTTGCTGTGGTGACACAGGTCTGCAAATTTACCGATTCGTTATCAATATTTTTTTCTGTTCGTTCAACCTGCTGCTATCAAACGGTGTGGCGTGATGGGTTCCAAAAATTAATCATCTAAAGTACGCTCGCGCTGACAGTAAAAGGGAAGAAATCGCCTGAATCAATAAGCAAACCGGGGCACACATACGGCAGCTGTTGACGCTACTGATTGGTTGGTTGGTTGGTGGAAGAGTCAGTCTGCCTCATCATCTTCGTCGTCGTCGTCGTCGTCTTGATAGTGTTATCTGCGGTGACCAACGCCAGTCGTGATAAGCGCAGTAGGTTTAAACCTCCGAAACCGAGTGCTCGAGTGTTTGCCTTGCTTGCTCGCTTGCTGACGACGCTCGACCGACGCCAACTGGGCACGGTAAATATATGTGCGATGTAGGCCCTAAATAAAAGTGCCTGGCCGAGAACTGGTCAACCGAACAAACCGGAGTCGCGATTTAAGGTTCAATTGACAAAGGGAAGGACAGTCAGTAAGTGTCTTGTGTCAGTAAGTGTGACAGTGTCTCTTGCGCAGACCTCGCAGTGGATCGGTGTCATCATTGGACGGACGGCAAATCGAATCAAATATCGTCAGTGACAACCGCGCTGCGCCGCGCCGCTTGCTATGTTGTGCGATGTAGTCACAGTCTGCCTGTCAGTATCAGTGCGAATATAAACATTCGGTGCGCGATAGGAAAGAAGAGAGTAAAAAATAACTACGCGTATTAAATTAGCCAGTACCGATTTGACGAAGCCGGGACAGCCGGGAAACGGGGAACACGACGGTGATTAAGACAACCCCGATGCGCTACCGGCGACATTGTGCGATGACGATGACTGTGTGATATAGATAGTTGGTAATAGCTGCAGTAAAATAGTACAGAGAGTGTAGCAGATAGCGGTGTCCGAGATTGGCAAAAATTATGTGGATATGCCTCGGGTCGGAGCCGAACGACGCGGTGAAACGACGGTGACTTTTCCATCGATTTATAGTCGGTGACGGTTTTCTTGTTTAAAAATATACGACAACTCGGTACATGTTACTGAATTACAAACCGTTCGGCGGCCGTTGGTTGAATTTCAAGTGGTAATTTCTGTCGGTCAAATCCCATCACGGTCAGCTGAATCTGCACGGTGGGTTGGATACACTGGCCGCGAGCGGTGAATTGAAAAAGATTACAAATTTTCCAGTTCAATAGTTAGTGAATAGTAATTCTTACCTTTTGAGATCGTTACCGGGAATGCAGCAGAATTTGGTTTGATGCTTTCGTCGAACAGTCACGGTTTTTCAGTCATGGCTTGCTATACAATCGAGTGCTACACTCTCATTGAACATAACTCAAAATTGAGTGAAACATCACTCAAATTCATAAAATGTGCACGTACTCTAAACTTTAGTTACCACCTATCTACTCATTTTTGCGTTAAGGGGCGAAATTGTCAAAACTTGAGTAATTTTTACTCAAAATAAGAAAAAAATATTTTGTTCGAAATTTGAGTAAGTTCAACTCAAAATTTGAGTTCCTTGCTCTCAAAATGAAGAAATTTTTCTTCGTTAAGTTTCATATACAAAGTTATTCTTCTTACTTTTGAATGCACAAAATAGTGATTCAAAACCGTTTCCTTTTGAACGGTTTGGAGTAAAAAATGAATGGTTTTGATATCCCTATGTTGCGCTTTTCACTAAGTATAATTGAAACCACAAACATCTATGATTGACGTCGATTCATGTTTTTAAAACCGGATCTAGAAACGGCAATGGAAAACGACGTATTCTTGCATTCTTTATTTCGATAAGAATATTTCGAGAATGAAAACGCACTCAACTGCAAGAAGTATTTTTTTCACTCAAATGTTTAAAAACTCAACGCTTACTCTAATATATGAATAAATGCGAGAGAACTCATGGCAACGAGTTTACTTTACTCAAATCCATACGCAAATTTTGACATATTGTTCCAGTTTATGAATTTGAGTAATCGCAACTCAAACGATGAGTTATGTTAAAAGAGCATGCACGGCTTTTCAGTCATGGCTTGCTATACAATCGAGCGCTAGAAGTTTGATGTTGCGTATACTGAGTCAAAAAATATATAGAATTTCATAATGGTATGGTCAAGGATGGCTTTATCGTATCAAAGAACGCTCACTCGCAACTCTTCCACGATTGAATCAGTGCCATCAAAGAGAAAAGGAAACAAAAAAAAACCGGCATGGTACATTTAACATAGAATAGACACTAGTGCGAGAGCGAATTTCTCTCGGTGAACCGTCTGAGAAGCAACGGATAGCACGCTGCTGTGGGGATTCTCTCTGAAGCAACAAACGGTCGCTTATTCTCGTTTCGCGATCCGATTCTACACAGGCAGTTGATAATTGCGATAGAATCATTTTACTATTGCCGCTTATTCTAACTATGTGCATATAACCTTTGTATAAATTGTGTCTATGAAAATGTATGTGAATGCTCCACACAAGGGTTTTTAAATATTGCAACCTAGTATGAGAATCATCAAGTCGAATCATCGATTCGATTTTCTGCGATAATTGTCAACTTGCGATTCTCTCTTGGTAAATTCCACACAGCGGCGATCATTATCAGACTGTAATTTTTTTAAGGGCCATGAAATACTCAGAGTATGAAGTGGAGCGAAGAAATGTAGAAAAATTTTCTCGAGGTTCATGCTTTGAGAGACTCGAATTCTTGTAGCATCTTCTACCGGATTGAAATTGTTGTATACAATATAGATAAAGCTTCTGTCAAATTTTCAGCAATCACCAACACTGCGTATGGTTTTTAACCACAAGAATATCGTATGCGAATCATGAAGTCACGAGAATTGGAATTCCAATTTAAATTCATACATTTTTTAGGAACATTGAGCAAAATTTCTATGACAAACATTACTTCTATCATATACCGTGGAATTCATAAGTTGTTCATATGAGAACTATAATACATAGATGAGATATATATTGCAGAGTCATAAACATTATAATAGAGGTAAACTTTTCATATTAATCGTCTGAAATGGTGATTTTTGATGCATCATAAGATTTGCCTTATGATTTTCACTAATCTCTTGCCCGAGTGTAGTGCGATGTTCGAGGGCAAATAATCACACTTGTGAATGTTATGAACTTCTAGAAAATTCCATGGCCTGCTCATTCTGCATTTGATAGTATCAAATTGATACATTCAAAACAAATAATTTTCTCATCGTTCATTTAAACCAAATTAGAAATAGAAAATATTGTTTGACGTTACCAATTTTGTTTCGCTGAACAGTAAAACATTTCAAGAATATTCTGTGAAATTTTCAAGCCTATCGAAACAATACTCAGCAAGTTATGGGCCTCTATCTTTGTTTATCTCATACTGCGAAGAAGTAATAGCCCAAGATTTCTGCTTCGATTGACTTAAAAACTGGACAAAACATTCTTGAAATGTTTCATTATAACATATTATAAAAGAGAAAATATGATTTTTTGAAAATGTTTGACCCTACTAACTCCGTTGAGTAATAAACTGTTTCCATTGATTTTATAGACAAAAAAAATTAAACACGTTTTTCTCGAAAGCAGGTTTTGAAAGTCCATGTCAAAAAATACTGCACCAATTTTTTCAAATTTTGCACACACTTTCTACATATAAAAAACCAGACCCTAACGTTTTTCTTTCCGTTGTTTGTTACTTTGGGGAGATTTTATAGCTACAAAATGGTGGATTTTTCGCGAAAAATCGTAGTTTTTATTTTGAACAACCACCAAATATTCAAAAAAATAAAAGAAAAATCAAACCGAAACGTTGAGGTCTAGAAAAACTTCTACTCTCACTATGCTGCTTTGATTTGTCCACTTCTGATTAGTCTGCGATGAAATACAGTGGACACCGCATATCATGATTTTCAAGAAGCGTCCTCAAAAAATACCTCTTCATCGACTTCTTTTTCGACGAAAAAAAGGGAGAAATGTTGTTCGAATGATGCTTTTTATCATGCAAAATATCTGAATTTATTTTGTTAAACGATAATTCTGAAAAAAATGGCAAAAATGATGATTTTTTTCATCATTTATATCATGTTTGCATATGAACATGTTTTTTATTTGTTTTTGAAGTTCTCTATGGAACTCGGTCGGTTTTTTAAACGAAGGTTTTTACAAAAACTGCAATTAAATTTGCAAAATTTTCTTTTTCAATTTAAAAAAAAAGTGAGAATTTTTTTTAGGATTTTCTCAGCGGAGTAAGGAAAAGTCTTCTGGAGATGAAATTTACAATCTCTTTTTCCAAAAGGCATACAACTTCCTCATCTTTTATACCAACAGATTTACAATATCCAAATGGTACATTTAAGGCTTAGATTAAACGTAATTACATTACAAATTTTAAACACATCTCATCCATTTGTTCTGGAACCGGACGTCCGATGCGAGGTCCATCTATAGTCTAATTTTATAGACGTTGACGCTTCCATTGGAGTATGAGTTTGTGAAAATCGACTCAGTTGTCTCTGAAAGAATGAAGGGTGTTCCGTTTTTAAGTTTTCAACCACTATTTCCGGCACTTCCGGAACCAGGAACTGGGAACCGGTATAGATGAAACCAGTTCGTTTGACCAGCAACTAAAATCGTATCCGGATGAAATTCAGTAGAGTTCTATGGGATCGTGAGACCTTTCATTTGGACCTAAGTCGGTGGAAATTGGATGAGCGTTCTCTGGGAAAGTCTAGTGCACTTTTTTAGTTCATTTTGCACATCCAAATCCAAATAAAATTTAATAGCATAATCTTATTATATGAGAGTGACAAAACTGATTGAATGGCAAAATTTTCATATTATTTCATATTGTTTCAAAGGCTTGCCTGATGCCATAATTGGAATGTTTGTGGAGTTTTAATTGTTGTTACTTAAATAGTGAATCTTTCTGAAAAGTATAACATCTGAAAAAAAGCAACTTTTAGTGTATCGTCGAATAATACTTTAGTTCTCATTCGCGTGCATAAAAAAATGTTTTTTTTAATATAATTCATTTTACCCCGGCTTTAACCATTTCGGTCGTTCACCGGGGAAACTCAAAATATTTCTTTTAAATTATAAATAATGTTTATTTCACAATATCACACAAACACAAAAATGGTGTTCAAGAAAAAGTTATATGAAATGAAAATATGCGCTCAAAAAAAAACAGTTGGGTGCTTTTCCAAGAACTAGAAACCTAACCGAAAAACTACAAGGAACAGTTCATATGAATTCCAAATACACAGGGTTCCGATTTGTTTTGAAGCTTATTTAGAAGGGGTTCTTCGTTAACTTCGTCTGAGTTTTGAAAGTTGTCAAGAAAAATGAGCAATAAATTCGAAATTACCGTAACGAATTAACAATAAATTATCCAGTGGATCTCGATTTGTTTTTACGTTTATTTAGGAGGGATGCTTCGTTAATTTCATATGAACTTAGCGAAATACTAAAAAGTTAAATGAGCAACAAATTTGAAATCACTAATTAGCAAAAAATAATTCACCTTTTCGCGTTATCATCGGCAATAGGTACTTCGCTAAGTTCATGATCATACTAATACACGTGTTTTCTATGTGTTCTATAGAAACTTATTTGAATCAAAGTGAATGTTTTTTTTTCGAAAATAATTCATTGATAATTTTGGATGCCCTGAAACGGACCGTTTAGATTATTGGTGTTGCCGATGAAATGTGCTAATTACTTTCATCCAGCTCTTCATGGTCGAGGCTATCCTGTGTTTTTCTCGAATACGAAGAAACAGCGGAATTGCGATGAAAAAGCGGCAACGCAAACGGCGCACAAAACAAATCAACAAACGGTTCAGTTGCTGATGTTCACAGCAACCTTCTCTAAGGCATTTTCGAACCGAACAGAGTGCAAGTCTATTCGACACTGATTCTTTTTTATGTGTGCGATTTTCTTAAGTGCGAACACGCTTATCGAAGAGTGGAATTCTAATGAAAACCGTAAACGGAGGTCTCTTATACGCGGCGAATACGTATCGCGTAAAAACCGCGAAAAAAGACCGCGTAACTTAAAAAATCCGTGTAAAAAAATCACATGATTTAAGAAATGCGTGTATAAAAATCGCAAAACAAGATAATTTTCCCCACTAATTCCGTTCCGGTCAAACCGTTATCGATCAGTGTCAAATGTAAACATTTGAGCACAGCGTGCGTTTCGGAACCATCACTTATCTCTTCGTAAAAATAAAGTGCAAAAAAAAACGGACAGAATCGTGTTATCAAATTATGGCTTGATAGGAGCTTCGTTTGAATTGAGTTTTGTTTCATGAAAAGTTGTTTACGTTTTTTTTATCAGAAATCGCACATTAGCACAGCAATCTATCTTCTATGAATATCAGAATTAAGTCGGCTTAAAACCTTCAGACGTTCCAAGCATTCGGTTCACCCGGATATTTACCCTGGCAGTTCGTACAGCGGTGTGACATTTGCATACAAATCCAATCCCACCGGACCCACCGTGTTTCCTCTGGGTTTTTTAGGAATTCTACTTGAGATATTTACAACCGTGCGCTCCGTTTGCTTTCGGTTTCGCGAATGGCAAATATTGGTTCGGGTGCGGCCAGTCTGTGTGTGTGGGGGGGGGGGGGGGGGGGGCAGCGTTGGCGGCGGGGTGGGGGGCAAGAATGAGACATGATGGCGTTTTCAATTCGGGCCGTACGGGCATCCCTGGGTTGTGGTACTGAGAGCGTAGCGAGAGGGCGCTGTGTGTTTTCTAGATTGGCGCGAGGGTGGAATGCATTACTCGAGCGGTGCGCGGAATGGCGCACTGACGGACGGTGTTCGACTGGTGGATTCTGGGAAGGGAAATATTTCGCCCACTGCGAGTGTCATTTCCTACGAATGTTTGCGCTGGTACCAAGAAATAGCAGCAAAGGAAGAAGAAAAAAAACTTGTCTACCAGTTTATAACAGAAGAAATACGGTTGCTTTGGTTGTGTTGTGTGTGTATTTAAACTGTAACGTGATCGCGGTCAGTCGCTGACTTTTTTTTTTGTTTATTTTTTCATTGCCTCCGCCACACCGAACCGGCTGAAGTAAGATGATGTGTTTTTTTGTCTCACTTGTGTATATTTTTCGTATTCGCACTTCGTTCACTCGAGGGTGAACCCGCGATGGAAATCAGCAGGAAGGCAAAATTGTATGAAATTTGCGCTTCGAACACATGTGCGCTTCCTTTTCGTCGTTTTTTTTTTCTTCTTCTTCCCTCTATCATGCCAACCAGCGATTGAAACGTCGTGCAAACTCATGCGATGCCGTCATTCTAGTTTCGTACCCGCTGCTGCTGCTGTCTGATCCGCCCGTTTGGAGCTATCGCGCGCGCATTAGAAATAGTTTCTTAACTGTTGTTCGCCTGTGCGGTTGGCACAGCGTGCGCAAACGGAGTGGAATTCGATTCGCCCTTTGGCCGCGCTCCGGCCGCGAGATTAGTGCTCGAGACAGTGATTAGAGGGGAACTTCGCAGTTTATTAGCATGTAAACACGCAGCAATTATTGTCGTAGTTTTTTTTCTTTCTTCACTTCTTTCCGCCTCACTCTTTCTTTCTATGTACTCATCAATGAGTACATACGGACGGACGAAGTGATTGCTCACACGCTGACGTAGTTCCTGGTGCGCTCGCGGATACTCAGACTCCAGTGATCGCTAGTGTTGTTTTCTTTGCGAGCAGTTCCTGCTGTTTTGTATTGACGGGGTGTGTTGATCTGACGTTGGAAGCTCCGACCGTGTGTTGTTGACAGTGTTACGTAAGTGTGTACGGCTCATTACAGCTGTTTTGGGCAGAGATAGTTGGAACAATCCTTTAGCCTTCAATACTAGCCGGGCCAGTTTTTGAACCGTAAGAACCGCTGACCCGAGCTACACGTACGGCGCGCGGAACGACGACCACAGGCTCGCCAAATCGGAGAAATTGAAAATCAAGGTCAAACTCTATTCACATGTCAAACGCTCGTGTATGTAGTTATTACTTCAGTGTGATTATTTCATAATTTCCCGTGCGTCGTTGCCATTGCCGACGCTGGGTGCGCTTCTGCTCGGTTCAAGTAGGCTGTGTGTGTTTGTTGTTGTTTTTTTTTCGTTGCTGCTACTCATCAGTGATGCCAGAGTAAACGTCGTCAGCAACAGTTTTTTTTTCTTGTGACTCGCGCAGGTGGACAGTTGTTCACTATCTATTTTTCAACATATTCAAGTTGAGAATTTGAATTTCAAGCAAATACACGATCCCGTGCCCCGTATAATTGTTTCGGTGTTCTGTGCCAAAAACTAACAGAATGCAGATCATTGGCACTATATCAGGAATTAGAGCTAATTGAATCTAATGGATTCGACGACGTAGGCAAAATTTGCCCACGTCAGTTGTACAATACTTTGTATGAAATAATGGGTTTTAATCTGGTCTGCAAATCATTTTCATGAACAACTTTTTACCTTTCTCGTGTAGACAGACCATGCAATCGCTGTGAAAACCGACTTTACAATCGAGGCCCGGAGGGCCGTATGTCATATATATGTATGTATGTGTGTATGTGACAATTAATGTCATTCAATTTTCTCAGAGATGGCTGAACCGGTTTTCACAAACTTAGATTCAAATTTCATTTGGAACCGACTTCCGGTTCCGGAATTACACGGTGATATGCACCAAAAAAAGAAAAACAAAATGTCACATACGTCAGTCAGAGATGACTTAACTGATTTTCACGAACTTAGATTCAAATAGAAGGTCTTATGGCCTTATACAATTTTCTTGAATTTTATTTGGATCCATCTTCCGGTTTCGGAATTACAAGAAAATATGTGCAAACTTATTAAAAAATGCGCACTCAATTTTCTCGATTTTTACAAACTAAGCAGCAAATGAAAGGTTTTGAAATTCTTTTAAAAAACGACCCAGATCCGAATTCCGGTTCTGGTATCACAGTGCGATTAGTGAAAATGTTCAATTTCATGAGTATTTTTTCACAAGTGATAACGAAACGAAGTGCACATTTTTATAAAACTTACTGCTAAATTAAATTAGTTGGCAGTGAATATATAAAACTACTTTGGTCTACTAGTCCTTGGTTTCCGCTTTCGAAAGCACCGGTAATAGTGAAGAAAATCTGCAAAAACGGAACTCACTTCGATTTCTCAGCAGCGGTTAAGCCGATTTTCACGAATCATGATTTAAATTTAAACTCTCATTGTTTTTAAATATACCGTGCAATTTCACTTCCGGTTCCGAAGTTATAGGGCGATAAGTGTCAAAACATTCAAATCGTCATTCAAAATGTCGATGCAAAATAAGTACGCGACGGTACGTGTGGCTTTGCTCCGTTCGCTTCCGTATAGCGTGCAGGGTTGTCACATTAAAATTTATATTTTTCAGGTGAAACAAATGTAAATTTCTAATTCTTTTATTCACTTTTTACCTACTTGTTATTACAAGATCATGGTAACGATGCTTTTCTATAAAAGTACACTTATTACCTTTCTAATATAGAATATTACTATGGTTTCCAAGGGTCTGTGGTATCAAAAGATTGTCACTAAAGAATCCTAAATTCACTAATTAATGTGCTTAATCAACCTAGTAGTTAAGTGATACCTTTTTTTATCCATCCGCATGTGTTTTTCGCATGAATATACTTCGGTGCTTTAAGTATTTATTTAATTGTTTTAATGACCGTCGTTTTAAATGACAGTTTGAAATTTCAATCACTCGTTACCCTTTAATTTCGGAACTGCAAGTCGGATCAAAAAGAGAAATTGTATGAAACCATAAAATTACCCTTTTAAATCCAAATGTGTGACAGGCATTCCATGAGATGTCGAAGTTACACTTTAGAATTTTTGTTCATTATTTACGGTACTTCTAGAGCCGGTATTAAGGGACCAGCATAACCCAAAACGGTTCGTATGGCCCTGGGTTAAAATGAGAATGAACTGAAACAGGTTTGAACCTAACTTTAAAGATTTTTTTTTGGCATCGTTATTTTTGATGACCGTTTGAATTTTACAATTATTTTTTTTTCCAGATTCGGAGGTTGGAATTAGATAAAACTCATCAATTTTGTATGGAACCATAAGTTTATTTTAATGTGAATTTTTGTTTTCGGAAATCGGTGCAGCCGAAGTCAGTTAAACTTGCCTAATGGATTCTTAACCATTTCATTAGATTCGAAATTTTTGATGATTAGAGCAGCCGTCTTAGAGAAATTGTAATGCGTTCCACATACAATTTTTAGGCACCTTCCGGCATCGAAAACCGAATACCGGTAAAACTGAAATAAGTTTATTTGGTCGTCGACTCTCAAAATTTGTGAATTCGATAAACCCGATAAATGTATGTGAAATTTTTACACTAATCACTCTGTATCTCTTGAACCGGAAGTCGGATCTGATTAAAAACCAAGCAGTTTGTATGAGACCTCAACATCTTTTATTTGAATGCTAGATGAACGAAATGGGTTCAGCCATCTACTAGCAAAATGAGTGACATTATTTTAATTTCGTTCCACATATCATTCGTAGTTACGGAACCAGAAGTTGGATCCAAATAAAACTTAGAAATCTTATATGGGAGCGTAGGACTTTTCATATGAATCTAAGTTTGTAGCAAACGGTTAAGCCTTCTTCGAAAAAATTGAGTGAAATTATTTGTCACAAACACCCACATTTGCTGATCTTGACGAATTGATTCGAATGGTATCACAGAAGTTGTGTTCTTCCAGCAATTATTTGCTGTAAGCAGTGGCAGAAAATACTGCCACCTTTTTAATACATATGTCATATTCCAACGATTATGTTGCCAAAACCGAACCGTGCTAAAATCAAAACGTTATGAAAACAGCCTTTTAGATGCTTAGAAACAATTCCATACAACAGTATTAAAAAACGTGTTTCACTTTGCTTCCAAGCATTGCTTTATCATACAGCGCACAAAACTCCTACCACTGAAATAGGGGGAAAAATCGCTTAAACAAAAATAGCGACATCTCCGTTAAAAATGAATGGATTTTTACAATCTTTCGCTTGTTGGATAGCTATTACCGTGCGAAATCTATGTCTCAAAACATATATTGTTTACAAAGACAATTGTGACAGATATTGTCAAAAAACAATGGAAATTTTGACGTAGTACTTCGGTATAGGTCAAAAAGTAAACATCCGATCTCAACAATCTACAATAGCGTTCAGTCCACCGAGGAAACCATTAGTTTGATCAAAATTGGTCCAGTCCTCTCTAAGATCTAGACCTTTTTGTTCACAACACACATACAGACACACACACATGTTCACAAACACACGGAGATTTACTTAGTTCGTTGAGCTGAGTCGAAAAACTTGGTAACTTCAGAAATCCTTGTAACTTCGGAAACCTGTAAAAAACGCGTTACTTTGGAAATCTTTGTAACTTTGGAAATCCGTGTCACAACGGACGTAATTTCGGAAATCCGCGTAGTAAAGAAACGAGTAGCTTCGGAAATCCGCGTAAGAAAACCGTACAACTTCGGAAATCCTTGTAGCTTCGGAGATCCCTAAAAAACACTTATCGTCAGAAATCCACGTACAAAAACTGCGTAACTTCGGAAATCCTTGTTGCTTTGTGAATCCGCAAAAACCGCATAATTACGGTAATCCGCGTAAAAAATTCGCGTGATTTCGGAAATCCGCGTCAAAAACCACGTAACTTCGGAAATTCGCGTCGAAATCCACGTTACTTCGGAGATCCGTAAAAAACCACTTAACTTCGGAAATCCACTTAACAAAAACGGCGTAACTTTGGAAATCCTTGTGAGTTCGGAAATTCATGAAAACCGTATAATTTTGGAAATTCCATAAAAACCGCGAGTTAGGAATTCAGCGTAGAAAAGAAACGTGTCCTTCGGGAATCCTTGTTGCTTTGGAAATCCGTAAAAACCGCATAACTTCAGAAATCCACGTAAAAAATTCACGTAACTTCGGGAATCTTTGTGATTTCGGAAATCCGTAAAAACCCGCGTAACTTAGAAAATCCTTGTGACTTCCGAAAACTGAAAAAAATGCGTATCTTCGGAAATCCGCGTAAGTTCGGAAATCAGCGTAGAGAAAAACGCGGAATCTCGGAAACCCGCGTAAGAAAATCGCGCAACTTCAGAAATCTGCGTAAAAATAACTGCATAACTTCGAAAATTCACGGTAAAAAAAACGCGTAAAAAGAAACCACATAAAAAATCGCGAAAAAGAAGAGGCTCTGCAATCACACGCGAACGCGTGTGTATGACATACTGGGATGGCATAGTTACATAGTTTTTTTAGTCGTGTATGTGTATTCCACGTAATTGTTTGACTTTTCGATTGTTGTAACGTGTTTTTGTCCTTATTTTGTTTCCCAAAAAAATCGTTATCAAGTTTTTTTTTAAATTGCGTTCATCGGGCCCATATAACGAGCAATTTTACAACTTTGAAATTCAATTCGACAATTTATTATTATATCATTTATTTTACCCCGGCTTTAACAATTTTGGTCGTTCACCGGGGAGAGCAATTCGACAATTGTACGATCGCTGACGAAACCAACGTTTTCAAATAACTAAAACATATTTTTATACGTAAACTTTTACCATTTTATCACAAAAAATACAAATGAATTATATTCATGAAAAAACCAAACGTTTTGTATTTTTAAAACTCTATTGCATTTAATCCAGAATCATTATGTATTTTATTTATTTCTGATTATGTATTATACCGACGATTATACCATATGTGTTCTACGTAGAAAACGTGTACAAAACTCGACTGGGTTTTCTACATTCCATCCCAAGTGACAAGAATGAGCACATTACTGATTTTTGCCAAACATACAACGAATTGCAAATTGAGGCTTACTTCAGTTTGTAGGTTCTAATGATTAATGATCAAACAAACGTCCAAACATCCACCTTCGCTATCGATATCCATTTACGCTTAAGAACCTAGATTCCACAAAGATGGTTGTGCTGAGTCGAATCCATCCATATTTTTAATTGTCTTTGATCGAATCCAAGAATAAAATAATAAATCATATAAAAGATATTTCTACTTTGTAATGTGAGTTTCATAGTAGCTCCTCAAGCAAACATCGGATCGTAATCTTACTTTCAATCCTAAGTTGTTTTCCACCATGTTTAGTAAAAGTGCTACGAAAAAAGTTCACGATATGTTAACGATTTTCGCTACCGTTTGAAAATCTAATAAAATTTCATATTCATTTATTTTACTTCATTGAGAACATACATTTTAATTTTTAACGTTAATTTTTTTTCCACCCAAAAATCTGGCATCATTGCGCTTGACCGCGGCGGCAGTAGTCAAGTGTTGTGTAGTGTTTTTTTTCGATCGTCAAATTTCCACCTCCTTCCCTTTCACCGTCTGTACGGCAGTATAGCGCGGTGCATTAGCTAGCCCGCGACTACAATTGCCACGATCAACACCTACTGAGCAAAACGCGAATTCAGTCGCGCGCACTGTCTATTGGCTTCCTGCTGTTGGTCGTTGCTGGTTACCGCAGCAACCACCGCCACCACGTCGAGGAATGTTTGTTTTCGTCACCGAGTTTCCGATATTGCGCTTCCAACAGTAGTAGTAGTGGCGAGGGGGGACTTCTTCGGATTCGATTGATCCGTGGGCGATACCGGGCGCGTTTCAAGAGATTAAATCTATATTTTACTTGTCGAACAGGTTTATTTCATATGATTTTTGTTTTTCTCTTGTCGCTTGCAGATGATCCGGGTGGAGAACTTCCGCCCGCTATGGAAATAACGAGCAGCTGTAATGAAAGTAAAACGACGTCAGTGAGTCAACCGTACAGTAAACAGTCGAGTGTGAAAACATCGGAGAGCAAAGTCAGCGCGGAAAATAGCATTCTGCATCATTCGCAGCACCAATCGCAACCGCCACCGCCGCCGACGCTGCCGTCACAACCACCGCTGCAATCTGCACCAACAACCCAACAACAACAGCAAACCTCGTTCAGTGTTTATTCGTCCAACGCGACGACGAATTCTTCTGATTTAAAGTACCTGCATAAAAAATTCAAACGAATCGCGAGTGCCACACCGAACAGCGATAGTGGCAGTGAATCGAAACTCGTTACATCAGTGGCGGCGGGTGCCAATAGTAGTTTCTTTAGTACGACGTCAGCTGGTGGTAGTAGTACTATAACTATTACAGCAAGTGCATACGGTTTCCCCGCCGAACGACTGCCAAACTCGCAGTCCACAGTGCTAAGCTACGAACCAGTCCAGCGGTTGCAGCAGCAGCAACAGCAACAACAACAAAGTCAAACGACTGCATGTGCCAACGAGGGTGATTTAGTTCACTCATACCGACCAAACACCGACCGTATTCGTCCAGGACAACCAACAGTCGATGAGTGCTACAGTCGCCCCCAATTAACCTCTTTGAGTAGCGAACACAGTAACGGTGCTTCCTTGAATCGCGCTAACAACATTAGCCGCAGTAATAGTTTTATCAGCAACAACCATATTTCGAGAGAGAACGAAGAAAGCCACGTTTCGTACTATCCCATTGTAAATAATAACAGTGCTATCAACACAAGCTGTGATTTGAACGAGAAAACCCAATGCTCTCTGAGCAACAACAGCACGAACAGCAGTGCAACGTTATCAACGCCGAAGACCACCACCGCCTCGGTTGACTCGGTTGGCTACGAGAACTGTTCCCAGTTGCCGGTGACCGGGGAACTACTGAGCGTCGTCCCGAGTGACACCGCACTGTGTCTGGCTTCGGCGGCCGCTGCTAACCCGATCAATACGGCCACACCGGGCCGGTATGTGTGCCCGTTCTGTCAGATGCTCTGTAGCAAACCGTCGGTCCTGCAGAAGCACATTCGACGCCACACCAACGAGCGCCCGTTCCGGTGCGATCCGTGCGGTATTGCATTTAAAACCAAAAGCAACCTGTACAAACACTGCCGGTGAGTGATTTTTTTCACGTTGTTGTATTTTATTTGACGTAGGACTTCATGTTTGATTGCGCTTCAGGATGTAGTTTAGTGTGAAATATTGTCATTATTTACTCAATTATCAGCTATGGACCAGCGATTTTTCTCTATAGAAAGGTAAAAGAAATGCGAGAAAAAAATTACCTTCGAACAGAGCCTCGGAGACCCATAGCTGTAAGGTAGCAAATTGGAAACTGAAAATTGAATATCGGAAACTGGATCTTATATGTTTAAATCTGAAAAACTAAAATTCCTGGAAAAAGTTAACTAGAAATGGCAAAACAAAAAAACCTGGTTCCGGGAAATGGAATTGAAATTCGAAACTGAAAACTGGTAACTGAGATTTGTAAGTGCAAAACTGTGCAAAGCTGAACAGAAAAAAATTAAACTGGAAACTTTGAATTTTAAGGTTCGAAACAAGAACCTGGAGAAACGAAAAATGGAAATTAGTTATTGAAAATTTAATTTTGGTAGCCCAAATCTGAAAAACCCGAACTTTAAGGAGTGTATCGAAAATAAGCTATCCATAATTTTTTCTTTCAAATTATGATAAAAAACGTTATTTTATTCAAACTAAAAATTGATCCTTTATTGTACGAGGTTAAACTTGAGCATGATGAAAACCGGATGAAATTTAAGTTATTCACTCACGAATTTTCGAACTTTTGATTGAACGCTATTCAACAAGTTCCAGACAAGTGTTGCATTGCGTTTTTTGGACGCTTGAGCCCAAATTTTTTTGAACTCCTCTATGTTCCCAGCTGCCTTACCAGTCTTCTTGAAGACCCTCTTCAAGATTGCCCAGTAACGTTAGGGGATTTTGGTGGATTGCTATTTTTCTCGACGAAATTTATACACTTTTCCGCAAGCCAATTGAGAGTGGTTTTGGCATAGTGAGCCGATGCTAAATCCAGCCAAAACAGTGGAGGTGTACTATGCTTCTTATATGAAGGCAGCAATCTCTTCTGGAGACACTCAGATCGATAGATTTCTGCATTTATAGTTCCGGTAGCGTAAAAAATGGTTGACTTCAAACCACAGGAACATATTGCTTGCCATACCAGTACCTTTCGACTGAATTGCTCCACTTGAATCGACCTGTCCGCATCGCTCACATCCTCCCCAACGACGACAGTAAAGTATTGTGGATCTGGAAGGGTTTTCGAATCCTCCTTCACATAAGTCTCATCGTCCATCAAAACGCACTGCAAAAGACGCGAATACAATTTCCGGGCCCTTGTTGCTGCTCGTTTCTTCTGTTCTACACTTTGTTTCAAGATTTTCCGCTTCTTGTAGGTCTTCAGGTGATTTCGCCTCTTGATACGCTGGATCATTTCGACACTCGTTCCTGCTTTTTTGGCCAAATCACTTATTGATATTGATTTGTTCTTCATGATTAGACTTTCTGGTTCAGTTTCTGGTTGGAAGAACCGGGTTTTCTGCCTCTTCCTAATAGCTCATCTAAATAATAGTGTTCCCCAAACTTATTAATGGTGGTTTTAACACTGGCATGATGAATTCAAAACCGCTTCGCGGATTTTCGCATAGTAATACCCTTCTCACTTAGCCATGTGTCCAGAATCTTAATTTTCACTTCCTTTTCAATCCGCGACATTTGGAGAACGCAGAATTTCAACCGCACAAACAAGTAAACAAACGAAAGCTGACAGCCAAACGCACAGCATGCTGTGATTTGAGCATAAATAAACTAAAATCGTAAACTGATTTTTCAAAGTTTCAAACTGAAAGCTGGAAAAAAGAAACTGGGATTTGGAAATTCTAAACATTGTAAATTAGTAACAAAAACTGAAAATTGAAAAGCGGAAACTGGAACTTGGAAGTTAAAATCTGAAATTCTGGAAAAAGTTAACTAGAAAAGGGGAAAACAGAAAACAAAACTTTCGGAAATTGGGAATTGGAATCAGTAATTGGGATTTGTAAGTGCGGAACTGGAAACTGAAAAGAAAACAATGAAAATGGAAAATGGAATCTATAGGGTGATTTTTTAAGAGCTTGAGAACTTTTTTAAACAATAAAACGCATAAAATTTGCAAAATCTCATCGGTTCTTTATTTTAAACGTTAGATTGGTACATGACATTTACTTTTTGAAGATAATTTCATTTAAATGTTGACCGCGGCTGCGTCTTAGGTGGTCCATTCGGAAAGTCCAATTTTGGGCAACTTTTTCGAGCATTTCGGCCGGAATAGCCCGAATTTCTTCGGAAATGTTGTCTTCCAAAGCTGGAATAGTTACTGGCTTATTTCTGTAGACTTTAGACTTGACGTAGCCCCACAAAAAATAGTCTAAAGGCGTCAAATCGCATGATCTTGGTGGCCAACTTACCGGTCCATTTCTTGAGATGAATTGTTCTCCGAAGTTTTCCCTCAAAATGGCCATAGAATCGCGAGCTGTGTGGCATGTAGCGCCATCTTGTTGAAACCACATGTCTACCAAGTTCAGTTCTTCCATTTTTGGCAACAAAAAGTTTGTTAGCATCGAACGATAGCGATCGCCATTCACTGTAACGTTGCGTCCAACAGCATCTTTGAAAAAATACGGTCCAATGATTCCACCAGCGTACAAACCACACCAAACAGTGCATTTTTCGGGATGCATGGGCAGTTCTTGAACGGCTTCTGGTTGCTCTTCACTCCAAATGCGGCAATTTTGCTTATTTACGTAGCCATTCAACCAGAAATGAGCCTCATCGCTGAACAAAATTTGTCGATAAAAAAGCGGATTTTCCGAATGGACCACCTAAGACGCAGCCGCGGTCAACATTTAAATGAAATTATCTTCAAAAAGTAAATGTCATGTACCAATCTAACGTTTAAAATAAAGAACCGATGAGATTTTGCAAATTTTATGCGTTTTATTGTTTAAAAAAGTTCTCAAGCTCTTAAAAAATCACCCTGTAGAAACTAACACCAGAATGAAATGGAAAAATGAAACCTGGAATCCTTAAATAGTGAGCTGGGAACTGGGATTGGAATGGAAAGGTCGGATTCTGATACTAGATTTAAAATTTTGTTAATTAAAGATTGAAATTTTGAAGGTTGAAACTTGAAAAACAAAACTTGAAAAAAAAACGAAAACTGGAGATAAGATTTCGGAAATAGAAAATTGGAAGTCCAAATCTGAACAACCCGGACTTTTGAAATTAATAATTGGAAACTGGAATTTGAAAGTTTGAAACTAGGAACTAGGAGTGACGACAGGAAGCTGAAATTAAGAATATCCAAATAGGAAACCTAAAAAATTGCTATTGGATAAAGAAATATAGGATACTGGAATCTGGTATTTAGAAGTTCTTACCTGGGAATGAAAATTTAGATACCAGAAAAAGAATTCTGAAAACTGGAAATTATAATTTTGGTTACAACAAAATAGAAACCGAATATTGGTAAATGGTTGAAAGTTGAAAGCTCGAAACTCGAAACTGTAAAACTAAAAACTACCGAAAAAGAACAGGAAACTAGACATTGGAATCTATAATAAGGAAACTGATAACAGGAATTCGGAAGTACGAAACTGGAAACCATCAAAACCAAATTGAAAACAGGTAATTTGATACAGCAAGTTGAAAGCTGGAAACTAGAACTTGGACTTTTCTCTACGAATTTGGAATTCCATAAAATAGTAAACTGGAAATAGTAAACTGAAATTCGAAACTATGAAACTGAAAACTTGAAAAAGGAAGCTCTAAACGGGAATGGAAAACAAAATCTGGAAATTGAAACTTGAAAACTTGTATTTTGGGACTTCTCAGATTTCCGAAATAGATTTTTTTATGTGAAATGTCACCAGATCTCAACGTTTCGTAAGTAAAAAACAGCGTAAATCCGTGTAAGAAAAGCCGCGTAAAAAACGCGTAAAGAAGACCTTAGTGTGTAAGTCTGCAGCCTCATGATTTCATGATTTTTAATCATGGCACCGACAACGGATTTTTATCCGTATAGGTTACTAGATAAGCTTCCAATACTAATGGACGAGAATAGAATCTCATAAATATTTTAATGAGACTATTTAAATGACAAGAGAAAGGAATTATCACACAACTAGGAGGTTTAGTCCAGTTTAGGAGGTTTAGTCCAGCTGATGTGATTAGAATACCATTTATTCATGCCCTCTGGTAAATGCGATTGTGAATTGTAAAAATTATTGTGCTGAATTACTTCGTTTAAGTTTTTTCATTGAGATTACACGATAAATATTCACCTCAATGTTGCGTCATACACATCTAGCCTAATCGGTTTAGGAAAATAATTTGTTAACAAACTTGTGAACAGATACGATTAATTAGTGTTATAATTCAACATAAAAATGTATTACAAGTTTTGTTTTTTTTGTATAGAAAATACAGGGTGGCAAGTGACCGGGAAATCCGGTAAAAATATTACTAGCCCTAATAATTTATCCTACAAATTTAGTTTGAGTTTTGGGAATTGATGGACTCCTAACTTAAGTCATGTAATGATTTAAATAATATATTTCCGTATCGATATTTTCCTAAACAATTTCTGTTCTGGTTTACATTTCTTTCGGTATGAGCTCTGTATCCTAGCCGATTAGCTCTCAGGGCATGTTCAGGAGTGCTCCAGTTCTAGATGTATAATTTATGTTAGTTTTAAAATTTGAATCTGAAAATTATAACTAGAAAAACTGGCAGCCCCGTTTTACTCGTGTTTCAAAAATACAAAAAAATAAAATGGCAGTGTATACCAGTTTAAAATTTGATAGAAGAACTGTTCGAATAAATAAAACTAGTACGGCTGGCTGGGGATACGTTTGTTTCAGTTTAAGTTCTACTATAGATTGCCCATATAAAACTTCCAGCTGCTGAATTTGCTCTACGGTGTTGTTAGAACTAATTGAAAAAAAAAATATTGCTCTCATTGAAACCCCGTATTTTATTGGTAGGTTATCTGAATCAAAGTCTGTTCGAGTAATAGTACACTACACATTTTTTAATTGATTAGCTAGAACCAGATCAATTGTAGAAGGATTTCTCATAGAAGACAAACTAGTTGGGCTATTTGGAAATAAAACTGGCTACAAACCAGCGGAGAGTTCATTATGAAGAACTTGCACTTTCTTGATATTTTCCTGGTATTCCACGAGAGATGCGGGTGTGGAATGTACGAAACATGACCGGATGACGTGAATACGAATAAAATAGATGGTTCAATTTTTTGGTATTGAAGGATCTGAATTCTTATTCTGAAATTATGGAACCGAATTTTGGAGCTAAAAGCTAGGACTGAATTCTAAAACTCAATTTGTATGCTAAATTCTGAAACTGAATTCTGAACCTGATTTCAGATTTCAGGTTTCAGAAGATTTTAGAAAATTTCATAAGATATTAGAAAATTTCATTAGATTTTAGGAAATTTCAGAAGATTTCAGAAGATTTTAGAAGATTTCAAAAGACTTCAGAAGATTTCAGAAGATTTGAGAGAATTTCAGAAGATTTTAGAAGATTTCAAAATATTTTTAATGATTTCAGATGATTTCGGAAAATTTCAGAAGCGTTCATAAGATTTTAGAAGCTTTCAGATGATTTCGGAAGATTTCAGAAACTTTAAGGAGATTTCAGATTTCAAGAGATTTTAAAAAATTGTCGGATGATTTCAGAAAATTTAAAAAGATTGCAAATCTCAGAAGGTATCAGAAGATTTCAAAAGATTTCAGTAAATTTAAGAAAATTTCAGAAGAGTTCTTAAGATTTCAGAAGATTTTAGAAAATTTCATAAGATTTTAGAAAAATTCATAAGATTTTAGAAAATTTCACAACATTTTAGAAAATTTTAGAAGATATCAGAGAATTTCCGAAGATTTTAGAGGATTTCAAAAGATTTTTAATGATTTCAGATGATTTCGAAAGATTTCAGAAGAGTTCATAAGATTTTAGAAGATTTCAGAAAATGTCGGATGATTTCCGAAAATTTCAAAAGATTTCAGTAAATTTAAGAAAATTTCAGAAAAGTTATTAAGATTTCAGAAGATTTTAGAAAATTTCATAAGATTTTAGAAAATTTCATAAAATTGTAGAAAATTTCAGAAGATTTCAGAAAATTTTAGAAGATTTCAAAAGACTTCAGAAGCTTTCAGAATATTTCAGAGAATTTCAGAAGATTTTAGAAGATCTCAAAAATTTTTTAATGATTTCAGATGATTTCGGAAGATTTCAGAAGATTTCAGAAACTTTAAGAAGATTTCAGATTTTAAGAGATTTTAGAAAATATCGGATGATTTCAGAAAATTTCAGAAGATTGCAGAAAATCTTAGAAGATTTCAGAAGATTTCAAAAGATTTCAGCAAATTTAAGAAAATTTCAAAAGAGTTTATAAGATTTCTGAAGATTTTAGAAAATTTCATAAGATTTTAGAAGATTTCAAAATTTTTTTTATGATTTCAGATGATTTCGGAAGATTTCAGAAGAGTTCATAATATTTTAGAAGATATCAGATGATTTCGGAAGATTTAAGAAACTTTAGGAAGATTTCAGATTTTAAGAGATTTTAGAAAATATCGGATGATTTCAGAAAATTTCTGAAGATTGCAAAAAATCTCAGAAGATTTCAAAAGATTTCAGTAAATTTAAGAAAATTTCAGAAGATTTCAGAAGACTTCAAAAGATTTCAGAAGATTTTAGAAAATTTCGGAAGATTTTAGAAGATTTTGGAAGATTTCAGAATATGGCTTTCCGCTTTCCAAAGAGGCTTATTTGCAGAGCAATTCTACGGATAAAGAAGTTTGGGCTCTACTACTTGTTTCGCATTAATCAATCTTTGCTATTTTTAATTATATTTTGAAATATCTTTCCATTCCAGATCCCGAGCTCACGCATCCAAGAGTCAAGGGGAGGATATTGGCCCAGTAATCGACGAGGACGGGTCCCTCGGTGGATCGGATATAGAAGATAAGGAACTGAGCAACAGTGGTTCGGAAATTTCCTTGTTGCAGATCACGCGAGGCTCTCCGATGGATGACCGAATGCATTCGCCACAGCTGCTGGTTGAGAAACCGTACAAACCAAAGTTTCACAATGCGGCCCTGTACGCTAAATTCGACGCCAAACTGGCCAACAAGCTTCCTTCTTCGACGCCTAGCAGTACGAGCAGCAGCACTACGAACCTGAACGTTAGCCATTCGGCTCCACCAACTCCACACTATTTCGTAGGTTTTCCCAAAACCACTTCTGTGAATGACATCGTTTTAATGTGTCTTTTTATTTTTTAGAACGGTCAAAATGTGGAATCACTCGAGCAGCACATCTCGAAACTGATATCAGACAACGAGGCCATCGTGGAAGTGGTGGAACCGCCGCTCCAGAAAAAGTATCATAAAATCACCGGCATAACCCGCGGTATTTCGGTTAGCGGTAGTTCGAATCCCGCCCATCCCGGGCAGGATTCCGGATCAGGCAGTAATAGTTCCAAACTAGCTAGCGCCCTGTTACAGAAACGAAACAGCGAAGAGCTGTTACAGCTTCCAGCGGTCCAATTGTACGCCAATACTGCTCCTAGCGAACACAATGTGATAACCGTTTCGAATAAACCAATCGTAACTGGAAAATCGGCCGTAGCCGTAGTAAACCAAGCAGTTCCTTACGGGGCACAAACTCACCATGCGGTACAGATGGTGGTACGAGTTCCTAATGGGAATGAACAGCAGCCGGTGCAGCATCATCAGCTTCAAGTGCAATACCAGCAACCGTTGAACCTTTGCAAACCGGTTCCGAACGAACCCGTAGTAGTAGAAATGGAGCTTCCTCGTAAGCGAAGCAGTGGAACATTGTACAGCCGAGAGCAGTCACCATCGTCATCGGTGCAATATTCTTCGCAGCAAACCAACGTGGTCCCACAACCAGTACCCGTGGCACCACAACAAGTTCAACCGCATCCATCACAGCAACAGCAACAGCAGCAGGTAACGGTTACTGATCACCCGCAGAACCCGGAACGTTCCATCATCAAGGATTTGCTGCTCAATTCGCGCGGGTTCGGAGTTGTGCAGAATCCGGAAAATGAGAATATGGAAAATTTGTTCACCTGCAAATCGTGCAACATCAGTTTTCGTAACGCCGAGATCTTGAAATATCACACGATTTGCTACTGCCAGGGGAATGCCAGCAATTTGAACAGTCCGTCATCCAGTGCTCCCATCAGTCCCGTTGGATCTCCGTCGTCCTATCTCATGCGATCGAAGTCGTACAATCCAACAAGTCTGAAAACGCTTGCCAGAGTATCGCTTAATCCACCACCGCGGAATCCATCGACACTGTCCAAATTGGCGAAATCCCAACTGAGGTTGCCCCGATCGCGACCTGAACACATATCGCTACTATCGGATGTAGCAGGTCCGAATCCTACCATAGCCAACAGCAACCCGCCGTCGTTGGATACTCCGATACCGACCATAGCCAAAATTGTCGATGTGGTACAAAATCCATTGCCATCTCCAGGCCCTCTGTTAGGCAATACGAGATTGGTCGATTTCCAGAGTAATAAAGCGGAAGGATTCGGTAGATCAGCTCCAGCGGAGTCCACTGACAATGCACTACATCCGCCGCCAGCACATAAAAGAGCTCTGGTCGTTACCGGGGACGACCATCATTTGTCGCTGAGAACGGTTCAACATCCCAGTTTGCAACTGTTTGGAGGAAATGTTGAAATTATCCATCGTAACGGGGAAATACCGAGTCATCGGTACACCTCCGGTGGTACGGTAACACGATTCTCACCGGACGTGGACAGTGAAATGCACGATTACGGAATGTCCGGTCGATCGAATAGCATGCATTCGGGGGGAACGTTTCTACAACTGCCAGAATCAAACCGTAGTTCGTCGCCAGTGATTATCAAGAACCCAGCGACTCCTAAATTGGTCGTTACCATCACCCCAACACTGTCATCTGCTGCTATGACAACGCAGAATTTTTACCCAAACCAGCAGCAACTGCCAGTCGAAGTGACTAATCCTGCGGCTGGTCAACCGATCACACGATTTCAGTTTCCTCCGATCAATCCAATAACGGCATATAATCCACTGACACTGCCCCAGAGTGCACCCGGTCAGGCGGCACAGATTATGCACGGTGGTAAGCTGATACCGTTCGTACAGGGAATGCCTGGACCGAATTCCGTAGCGATGCAAAGTGAGCCCAAATGTAGCCCTCGCATATCAGCCAGTCCAAATCCGATCATGCAATCGATTTCGATTTCGACCGGCAATCATCTCGTAGTGGGACCCACGGTGAAACTACAATCGCCATCGCTGCTGACGGTGGTGAAACCTACCAATACCACTGCCACCGATCGACGTTTCGAGACCGGTGAAGAGCAGCAGCTTCTCGTTGGTCGAAGTAAGAAACCGTTTTCTCTTGTAGCACCCGTCAAAAATGGTTTCACCAAAGAGATCTGGTCACCCGCTAAGCAGGAATACGGTGCGGTATCGAAGAAAAGTTTCAATTTCACTCGAATGGCCGACAATGTGAGCCCACGGAAAAAGGAGACCCTGGAACCGATGGTAAAGAAAGAAGAAATCCGATATTTTAACTTCGAAAATCTAATATCAAAATCGGAAATACTAATTAAATCACCGGCCGCTGCGGAATGCAAATCGGAACCGGTTGACACGGCGGTTGGACAGCCACAGCCGGTCAGCGCAAAGCCGAAATTCGTAAGACCAAACTCACTGCCGCTTAAACCTGGTACCTTCACGCCGAAGGGACATCATGGCATAACGCCGACACATAACACGATGCCGTTGATATCGCCGGAAACACCGCGTCCTTCGAAATCCTGCCGGGAGTTGTATTTCAATGGGCACGCCTACACCAACATTGGACTGAAATCGAGCACCAAACCGTTCTACTGCACCGTCAACAAGACGCAACCGTTCTACGTACAGACCCAGAAGCAACTGTCGATGTACAGTAACTGGCAGGTCCATCCGGAAAATAAGCCACACCCACTGGGTTTGAAACCGGTTGCCGTCATGTCACTGTACGACAGTAGTCAGCAGCGCGATCATCGCTATTCGATCGCTTCCCAAGTTCTGTCGTTGGCAGTGGTCAACTCGAGTTCCTTCAATCTTGCCGTTATGACCACAGTGGAAGCGAAAACTAACTTCCCGGTAGGAACGTATTCCCTACCGCCGATGAGTTCTCCCGGGGGCAGCAACACCCAGCAGCTTACGAAGCAAAGCATTTCGGCTGCTGTCGGGCAGCAGCAGCAGCAGCAAGGTTATCTACAATTCGGTTATCACGATAAGGGTGCTTCCAACGATAGTATGCCCGCGAGAAGTGAATCCTCCGAGCGAACACTGTCCGGTGGCTTCGAAAGCACCGAGGAGTACACGTACGTTCGGGGTCGTGGTCGCGGTAAATACGTGTGCAAAGAGTGTGGAATCCGTTGCAAGAAGCCATCGATGCTGAAGAAACACATCCGGACGCACACCGATGTGCGGCCGTATTCGTGTCAGCACTGTAGTTTTCAGTAAGTTGCCTTGTGTGTCTGGTCGAAATTGGTATGCTATTAATAGCTTTGATTTAATTTTTCAGCTTTAAAACCAAGGGCAATCTGACGAAGCACATGAAATCAAAAAGCCATTTCAAAAAATGCACCGAATTAGGACTGAATCCGATACCGACCAGTGTGGACGATGACGGCGGTGATATCGATATCGAGGGCGATCAGCAGTCGATTTCGAGCGAACGGACTTCGACTATTCCGGGTGATTCGGACAGTGGATCGGAAAGCGACGGGGAGGACAGTGATGATAGTGGTAAGTGAATGCACGGTTTTTTTTGACTAAGTTATCAGTTTTGTCCCATCGAGTACGATGAGGTATCTTTTTTTGCCCGAGTAAATGATTTGACATCTATATCTTCACTATACATATATGAAAAACATAGTTTCAAAATGTATGTACGCGCATCAATCAAGAATGGCTGCCCGAATTTACACAATTCTTTTCTTATGTTATCCGCCTCCACTTTTCCTTCAATATAGCATAGAAATAATAAGGAAAATCCATCGGGAAAGTGGAAAAAATCTAGGAATTTGTTTTGTATGGTATTGGAAATTTTCCACTCAATGCATACTAGATCCTTGACGCTTGCTTGGCGCGCAGCGTTTGGCAAAGTGTTTTGTGTGGTAATTTTACCCTAGCCTACTTGATACACCATTATTACGAGAGATATTACGTGGTTATCAATGTTTTAGGAGAACGTAGAAACAAATATAACTTTTCACTGAAGTTTTTCGCAAACCCGTTTGACGATTTACTGTGAATCCATCCGTTATTCCAACAGTTTTTATGGCTCAAACAATGTACTGAGTTCAATGAATAAATGTAAAAAAAATTGGAGTGAAATGCGAATAACTTAGATCCTTTGATAATTCTGCAGTCTGAATATGCTTGGGCGAATTCATGGTTGCTAAAGCTTGCTTCATTTAGAATTGGCAAATTCCAGGTCAAAAATTTTACTTGGCGAACGGCTCGGGGGGATGTTCCAGCCAAATTTAAATTTGTTTTTGTTAACAAATTTGCAAGAAAATTTATGATTTGGCAGGGCATTTGCATCTGTGGCAAAAAACAAAAGTTTTCGTTACAAAAAAGACGATGACATCGGAACTATACCAAAAAGAGTGTCTCCAAAAACGAATTTTGCCGTTCATTCGATCCCACGACCATCTCGTAATGTTTTGGCCAGATTTGGCAAGCTGTCATTACAGCAAGGTCGTTCAAGAATGGTATGCAGAGAAAGGGGTCCAGTTTGTTCCGAAAAACCTTAACCCAAACCAACTGGCCCCAGTAACGCCCTATTGAGAAATACTGGGCAATCATGAAGAGGAGACTCAAGGCAAAGGGAAAGGTTGCCAAAGACATCAATCAGATGACGACCTGGTGGAATAAATTAGCTAAAACGATGGACGAAGAAGGTGTGCGCCGCCTAATGAGCCGTGTTACAGGAAAAATTCGAGAATTTTTTCGAAACCGTGACGAATAATTTAATCCGTATTTTTTTCTTAAAAGTATGAAGAAAACGCTAAATTTGTATAAAAAAAGATCTTGAATTCAATAATAAATAACTGAAATACAGGCAATTGTCTTTGTTCCAATTATATCTGAAGCAAGCTTTAGAGACTAAGAATTTATGTCATTCCATATTGTCCTTGTACACAAATGGAAATGGCTTGACTTGATGAATCATAGAATGCATCAATTTATGATTCTTCTAGAACTGTTAATTGGTGTCTGTGTCTGAAAAAACGGAAGGATTTATAAATTATTAATACTGCGGACAGAGAGCTCGGTGGAAACCGGAGATATTAGATTCTGTTGTGTCTATCGAAAGTGTAGATATTCCTATATGCAATGTTGCATTATCACCAGTGTTGGTGATTGCCTAAAATTTGACAGAAGCAACAAAATTTTGTATACAACATTTTCAATCCGGTAGTAGATGCTACAAGAACTCGAGTCTCTCAATGCATGAACCGCGAGAGAATTTTTCTACATTTCTTCACTTCACTCTTCACACTTCATACTCTGAGTATTTCACGGCCCTTAAAAAAATTTACAGTCTGATGATGATTGGTGCTGTTTGGAATTTACCAAGAGAGAATCGCAAGTGGACAATTATCGCAGAAAATCCAATCCATGATTCAACTTGATGATTCTCATACTAGGTTGCAATATTTCAAAACCCTTGTGTGGAGCATTCTTAGACATATTCATAGACACAACTAATATAAAGGTTACATGCGACAATAGTAAAATGATTCTATCGCAATTATCAACTGCCTATGTAGAATCGGATCGCGAAACGAGAATATGGGACCGTTTGTTGCTTCAGAGAGGATCCCCACAGCAGCGTGCTAACCTTTGATTCTCAGAAATGTCTTTGCGAGAAATTCGCTCTCGGACTGGTGTCTATTCTATTTTAAATGAGCCATACCGGGTTTTTGTTGTTGCGATGATATCCGTCTCTCTTTGATGGCACTGATTCAATCGTGTAGAGAGTTGCTGGTGGGCGTTCTTTGATACGATAAAAGCCAACCTTGATTATCACCAATAAATTTCAACACGCACAGACAAACCAGGTGACAAGATTTTGTCCAAACTGCGTATTATCGATCTAGCAATGTTTTTAAAAATGAAAAAAGGTTAACAATTTCTTAAAATTTTAGTAATAAAAATACCAATTTTAATGGAGGCCCTCAAAACGAAACATCTTTCGTTGGCTTGAATTTGGACGATTGTTTAAATGGAAACAACAAAGCTAGCATAGCCATAGTAACAATAATGTTGCCAGTTGAGAACATTTTCGGGAGTTTTCACTTGTCAAGGATTAATGTAGGAATGGGCTAGGCTAACTTGTTCATTCCGCGAACCAAACATTGGCAATCTGTTTGTATGGGACCTAGGGGTATTATTATTTGTATTTGCTTCAATTTCCAGACTGTCGCAATGCGTTAAAACGTCATGCAGAAACAACCGGATTGAGGTGTAATATACACTGAAAATAATTTAAACGCTAGTATCATGTGCAAAGCATTCGATCTATCGTTGCTTGTAGAACACATGAAAATCATGAAAATAAATACTTAGCTCATAAAATGAGTGTAAAAACTGTTGATATTTAGTGGCAATCATGCTACGTTTATATGAAATGCACTTAAAAACGATCAGATATATCGTTACCTCTGAATTCTATATACATTTCATGTGAATGTCACATAGTTTTCAATTGAAACAGAGTTGACCGATTCAAGTGTTTTGCACATACATTTGTGCTGTATTCATTCCCAATGAAGTGTTTAACACATGTAGTTCGATTCATTAGCAAAACACATCACATCCAGAGGAAAAACACACCAAATCTAAGTGAAAAATAATATTATCTCGCATCTTAGCGAATTTGTACATGAAATCTTGAAACAAATCGCTTTGGTTATGTATTGATATGAAAAGCATATTAAATTGAAGTGGTGTTTACAAATACCAAAAACATACAGACCTTTGAAAAATAATATTGTTATTAATATCATTTATTTTACCCCGGCTTTAATTTTTTGGTCGTTCACCGGGGGGAACAGCTTTGAAATCTATCTGCAGTGTGAAAATGGCTGGATTCGGTGGATTTTCCGAGTGTTATCAAAAATAGCTCTGAAAAAAGAGTGTTTTTGTGATCTTTCACAATTATTTGGAAAAATAATGCGAGGACATGAAATTTTTTTTCTCAAATAACCCTTATGCTGGCTACAACCCGCATAGCGTTTTGGCTACCTGGGCAGCCATGGCCACCAGACGGCTACCAAAATTGATTCAGTGACGGTTGTCAAATCCAATTTGACAAAACAAAGTCTGTATCTAAGTTAGCCGAGCGTTTTCATCTTCTCACCTTCGTTGAAAATGTCAAATGATTTCAATGTGGAAAAATCCTGGTGGATACGTTTGTATCGTTTGAGTTGTATATCTGGCAGCGGTGAGGCAGTCGGTCACCAGAATGTCTCCCAACCATATTTTTCCAACTGGCAGCGTTTAGTCAGCCATCTGGCAGCCATGCGTATGCGGGAAGGATACCATTCGGACACATTTTTGAAAAAGCTTTTCACACTTTTCATAAAAAATCAACGAATTTCATATAATCGATTTTATTCTATTTTGACGATTTGGAAGTACTAAATGAAGTACAAATTATTTTGCGGTTTCATCTGGAAAAATAAATAAATTCGATTTCACTGTAAGATCGACGACACGACCAGGCACTCCGAAGAAAAATCAGCATTAAAACTGTTCGCTAACGATTCACCGCCAGTTACCACAAATCTAGCGACCCCTTGTAAATGATAAAAATAATCTTCTCGAGCAACACTGTTTAAATTGCTATGGACTAGTTACCAAGGAACCCCAAAACAAATAAACATGTTTTGAAAGCGGTGGAATAGTTCTATTAGTGTTCAACTTTGTCCAAATTAAGCAGAAATGCATTTAAATGAACTCGATTTTCGGAATTTAATCGAAACTATGGATGAAACCAACGAACGAGGACAATGATCTGGTTCCAGCGATTCATCCGTACACTTCAAATGCTAGCTTTTCTGGGCAGTAGGATTCGGTGTAATATGCCGGTGTCAAAATTGTTTTGTGTCGGTTGATTGCGCAGCAGTAGAAACAGTATTTCACCTTGTTGGCCACTATTCGAGGATTACTAGTGAAATTCCACAATGAAATCATTTTACCGTACGTTATACAGGTACCGCAGAGCACTAGCTCGTTGTCGGTCATTTCCATGTCTTCCTTCTCACACAACGGTTTCAAGTCAAGACCTGAATTTTGAACTTGGCTTTATAAAAGACATAACTCATACTCCTCAATTTTTACATTCCGCTCTAGTCAGGTAAATCCATTAAAATGTTCCGTAATATAATAACCGATCTGAACTTTATTTTGTTTACATTAATCTTGCCTTCGATATGCAGTAACCAAGGATATGGTGACTGTTATTCAAAATCAATAAATATATCAACTTGTGCTGCCAGTTTAAAAAAATTCACTAGCGTTTCCGATTTGACATTTCCAGTTACTGAGGGGTAGTTAAATTTACGATACAGTTTTGATAGACGAGTGGCAGGTCGTGTCGTCGGTAAGATGGTTGACGAATGTCATTAGATATTTTGTTTGTGCCTACTACGATATGAAATTTTCCAAAAATAAACTGACTGTGTATCAACAGTTTTTATTTAAAGATCTAGTATGCATATGCTAATTTCCATGGTGCAAAATTTAAAACCAATACTAAACAAGCTCTTGTTTGTTATTGATCTTTGTTTTCGATTGTTTTCCTTTTATCGGTTCATGTCGTTTTCGCTTGAGAAAACTGAAACTGATCCAGGGTAGTTTCATCAAACAAGCACTTTTTACGAAACTGTGTTGATTTCGTACTACGCAACGGAGGTTTGAGCAAACCTTATATAAAAACCAGGTTCGAAACTGACTCGATTTTCAGTTCAACAACGTTGAAACTAGGTTCAAAACTGGCTCCAACAAACAGTTTGACAGCAGTTAGAGTGGAAACTGGGTTAGGTTTGGCATCAAGCGAAAATGACATTAAAAATTCGTTGTGAAACAATATGTTCATTTTGAGAGGGAGAAAAATCAACATTATATAAAATACAACATACTTTTTCAGTATTTTTCTCATTTTCTGAAAACGTGTATCGTTCTTCTTTGCAGACGAATCGAAAAGTCGACTGCCGGAACACGAGGCCGCTCACTGTTTGCTGTCGCTATCGATGACTCCACCGACCAGTTCTCAGATGACCAAGAGCTATCCTAGTCCGTACGGTGGCCACCAGCAATCGCAGCGTCATCAGGTTTACGGTCCGAGTGGCTCAATCTCACCGGATTTGATGATCCATGGTTCACAGCAGCTGCAGCAGCAACACTCGGCTCTGGTAGATTCGACGGGTCAAACAAGTCGGCGCGTTATCACTTTCGCAAATACACCGAAGGTTGAGTTCAATCTGCTAAAACACGAACAGTACTATTCGGATCCGAGCATAAACAAAAAGAAACGAGACTTCGATGGGCCGTTCGTCGACGATGACGGAGCGATGCCGATTGATTTAACTAAGAAAACCAGAGAACCGGCATCGCTGGAACAGCAGATGTATCAACAATATTCACATCACTATCCGCATCTGCATCCTAGTCATCAACTGTTGAACAAAGGTTCGAATGTGCTACTGCATTCTCATCTACCGGAATCGAGTGCCAGATCGCAAGTGATTGTACGTGTTTCGGATGTGGTTACTCCCATCACCGGAACGGCTAACTTACTGACTACGCTAGTCTCTAACACCGATAAAATTCCGTTGACTCACAATCTAATTTCAAGCGGGAAGGAACTAGTCGATGATAATGTATACTTCCAGGAGTACATCACGCAACGAGCCCTGCAGGATAGTCGAATGAAACAGAGCCAGATGAAGAGTGTGAACAATAATCAGTATGAAGGAGAAGTGGTGGATGTTCGGAGTACTGCCATTATGCCTGTAGCGGATGCGATCAGTTGCGAGGCCGTTGTTGAGCCCCCGGCTCCACCCAAACCATTTGCAAATGAAAAAGTCTATCGAATTTTTAATGGCAAAAATGAACCCAACGCTCAGATTGTGAACTCCGAACCTCCGAGCAGAACTGAACTTTTGTCTACCAATAGTGAAGCAATTCCACTGGAAAAGGAATCATTGATGGTGGAAACTGGTGAGACGAATGTTACACGCACGGACGGTCCAACGGAAAGTCTGAAACTAGATGTACCGGTTGATCCGGTAAGATCCAGAAGTAATAGTGTCAAGTCGAATGATTCTGCCAAACCGGTTGCGATAGCTGCGGCTACCGGGTCCAGCAAGGAAAGCGCCAAGAGTGTAGCTTCCGAGTATTTGAAATTGACGAAATCGGTCACCCTAAGGAAACGGGAGGATAGTGAAAGTGGCACGGCATCCGATCAGGAAGCTCTGGTCGAGAACAAACTGATCCCAGCCCAGCCGATCGTTGCACCGATTGTAGCTCCTGTTGTGGTGGTTCCGACAACGACGATTCCAGCAACGGGGGGTGAACTTGCCGGAATCGTAGCACGGACAGTCGTGGTTGGCGAGGACGGGTTTAAGTCAACTCCAACCCAGGAGTTTTCATCGTTAAGTCACTTCCAAGAGGACGGAGGTCGACCGGTTTGTGAAGTGTGTAACAAAAGGTTCCTGAAAATATCTCAACTGAAAATTCACATGAACATTCACTACATGGAACGGAAGTATCGTTGTGAACCGTGTGGCACTAGTTTCCGGTCGCAGGGTTTGTTCCTGAAGCACGAAAGATCTGCCACGCATAAAAATAAGGTTTCGATGACGACAACGTTTGGCATTGCTACTGATTCGAATCCTCGGCCGTTCTACTGCAAGGATTGTGACGTTGGTTTTCGAATACACGGTCATCTGGCTAAACATTTGCGGTCGAAAATGCACGTCCTAAAGTTGGAATGCCTCGGAAAGTTACCATTCGGAACGTACACCGAAATCGAACGATCCGGAACGAACTTGACGGAAATCGATACCACCGATTGTGAGAATTCGTTGTCCAGTTTGAAACGTTTGGCTGTTCGGTTGAACGTGAAAGATCCGGCAAATGTGCTGCCAGGGGGTGCCATCGGTTCCTCCGCCGCCGATGCTGGCCCGAGTGGCAATGAAACTGATAGCTGTGATGACAATATGTACGAAAATGACAACGACGAATCGAACGTGGAAGACAGTTCCAGCTCGAATGGACCCAACAACAAGGGAGACGACGAAGACGATAACGATGGCATTCCTTCGGGTAGCGACTTCAATGGGTTTCCCCCTCAGCCACAGCTCAACAATAACATTTTGAGTTTAAAACGAAAACCTGATGAGAGCAGTACAAGCAACGAACAACAAGCAACCAGTGAAGCCAAACGAGCGCGACTTCAAGGAACACTGATTACGGAATCAATCCAAGGGCCTCCGCCACCGGTTGGTGAAGCGTAGCAGCAGCCCTCGGGCCGTTAGCTGTGGTAGAGATGTGCCAAGTTTTATGGTTGAAAGTGCCAACAGTTGTGTATGTTGACAAAACACACACAAAAACACATTTAATTGTATTTTATTTCGAACTCGTTGCAGATAGTGTAGTATTTAACCTTTTTATAATTTTTCACTGAAAGAAAACACCGTTTGATAAGCGCGTTAGTGATATTTTCTTTCAAATTACGCATAGCTTTAATTACGAACTTTAGTTCTATGGAGTACGTGGCAAATGCACCAGAAACAGTTTAGTGAGTACTTTAGAAACCGCGCCTATGTGATCATTTATTTGTTAAAAAATAACTATAACAATAATAATAACAGTAAAAAAAATACTCCCGATACATAACTTCATTATCGCAGACAGAAAAGGAATCAAATTCGCACTACCGAAAAAAAAAACAAGTCGCCTGGCAGACCCGCTTAGTGTTCAGTTGATATGTTGTTTTTTTTTAAAGTGTTACGTCTAATCGTACGAATCATACAAACTAAACTAGACGGTTGATCCTAAGAAACCGACCGACGTAAACTATTGTGAGCGGAACAATTACAACCACCTGCGGATGTATTTTATATATATTGTATATTAGTGTAAAGGTAATGATTGCAAAACAAAAGAGTATATAAATATTGAAAAAAAAAAAAAATATTTCTATTAGTTTTACACTACTAGATTTGTAACTGATGATTGATGGAAGGTCCCCCAGTAAAAACACGAAAATGAAGGTTAAAGTAATATATAAATATATATTTATACACCATTTGCTCTAACATACAAAAAAAGTCGTCGTGAATATCCATATATTTGTATCATTTTTTTCCGAAACAAAAAAAACAAACCGCAAACTATTCGCCGTAATTTTTATAGTGTAATATTGGTCAATAGTATTCTAGTTCCTTCTTCTCTTTGGGAGGGAACGCCTAATGAAAAGTGTATTCGTACTAGATAGCGACGGGACAGAATGTGTACATTTGCATATCATTTTAATGTGTGGAATAGAAAGAAGAGAAAACTGGGCATATTATTTTTCCGAACTGTCGGTGAGATCGGCGTGTCCTAGACGACAATCGTCACTGATTACAAATCAAACGGAGGTCACAGAGGTTTTTCTTTTCTCATCTAAATGCGAGGAAGGTTTTGAAATTGGGCGGCTCAACGAGGAAGATTTTTTTTGTCACAAAACAAGTTCAAGTGTATAGCTCAGTACGGTACGGTGAAACTTTTGGAAAACAGAACATACAAACAATATATATATATTATATTTTTGTAATTGTATAACTACACAGAAACAACAACAAAAAAAAACATTGTAAGAGTCATTGTGAGATAAATTAGGTATAAGAGAAATAAACACAATGAAAATGCATGTGAAGTAATCAAAAATCGCTGTCGTATGTGCGTTACTTGTGATTCCGAAATGTCCAATTTCATTCCAAAAATACAAGCGACATCCGTATGGTGGAATGTCCTACCTGTTGACGTATATTTGGGTAGCATTTTTTTGTGTTCGCTTTCTTGTATTTACTTGTATCTGCGCGAAATATACTTTCGAAAATAATTTCTTGAGAATTTTGATTAGCACTCGTGATTGGCGAAATGCAGTTCTACAAACTAAGCCCATTGATAGGATACTTTGCCGGTCGGACATCAATGCAGGACTGTACTAGGAAAATAAGATGGCGGGTGGATAATGTCAGAGACATAACCGGATGACGTGAATACGAATAAAATGGATCGTTCAGTTTCTTTAATGTTGAAGAGTCTGAACTCTGGACTTGGAATTCTTAAACCGAACTTTTGAATCGAATCCTAGAGCTGATTTCAATATTATTGCTAGATTCGTGAATCGAATGAGGAACTTGAACTTCGACACTGTATTCTAGAGCTGGATTACAAATGGTTAAACTGATCGTTGAACCTGTGTTTTGGAACTGAATTCTAGACAAAGTTTTTGAATTCTGGATCGACACTTAGTGTCAGTAGGATCGTAGTACTAGCCATGTAATGATTCTGTACGCTAAGAAGTCTGTTGACACAGAAAGGCCAAATTCCACTAAAGGAATGTAATGCCAAGACTTTGACACTTAGTACTGAACCTGAACCCTAGCACCGAAGTCTGGACCTGGATTCTGGTAAGCAGCTGAATTTTAGTTACAGAACTCCGGTCCAGGATTCCATTTTTTGTTTTCGAACCCAGAATTCAACTCAGCTGGAATTTAGTTAAAAAAAACTTCCGAATCTAGTTCCTGAATTCAATTACACATCTAGAAATTGTAGAAGTGAATTTTAGGAATTAAACTCTAGATTTGCAGTCTGATCTAGAACTCTGAACCTGGACTCTGGAATACAATTTAGAACTAAAATCTGGAAATACAACATAATTTTTGATCTGAGCTCGGTTCCTGAATTTCGGTCTAAAGTTCCCGAACTTCAGATTCAGAATTCTGAATCTGAATTATAAAACTGAATTTCAGACAGGAATTTTTTTCACCGAATTCTGCTTTGAACCTCGATTTCAGCTCTCGAATTCAGTTTCAAAATTCAGATCCAAGGTCCACGTCTAGAATCAAGATCCTGATCTCAGATCCAGGATTCCGTTGAAAAATCCGGATTTAGAATCATGTTCTGAAATTCGGCTACAGTTCCAAAATTCGGGTCCTCATCTCTGGATTCTGGACGAGGAACAGAATTTTAGATTTGGCTTCTGGCAATGAAAAAAAAAATCAGGTCTTGAATTCTGAAACTGAATCTCAGAACGAAACATGTTGATACGTTAAATAGAATAAGCGATATTCGCGATCAAAAACTTATCGCTCTCCAGAGGTTATATTTTTTTTATAGGTGCCTCGTAGTAAAGTAAGACGTCCAAATGATGGAGTCTCTGAAAAGAAGCAAAGTCTTGGCATTACATTCCTTTTGTGGAATTTGGCTTTTCTGTTCCAACAGACTTCGCAGCCGATTCTTAGGCTGTGAACCATTTCGTGGTTAATTTTAACTTTTGGTTGAAATTTGACTCAGTGGTTATTTTGTGTCGAGTAGTTAAATTTAACTAAAACTGCGGCCCATTTCAAAATTTAACGGACGGAAAGTTATTTGGGTTTATTTTCCACTGGAAATAATTTCAACTAAAGAATTAATATTAGGATTTGCATTCCAAGATTTTTTTCAGTGTCGGAAAATAACCATCGATATGTCAAAAATAACCATGCTTCCAACATCAACATCAAATTAACCGCTCGAGTGTCAGATTTAACCCAAAAGTTAAAATTAATCGCGAAATGGTTCACAGCCTAAGAATCCCTCCAGGTCGACTCTGAAATGAACGGACTGATTAAGTCATTTCACCGCTACACAATACCATACATCACACACCCTCCTCCATTTGAAACTGAACGCCAGATTTTGGGACTGGAATCTGTATCTAGAACTGCCTAGCTTTTGCAGGTATTAAAGGTACGAAAAAGGCCTGTTATTGTTATTGGTTGATACCAAACATTTCAGAAATATTTAGTTTTGAATTGTTTGTGGTTATGTTATACAAATGAAAATTTTATCATAAATTACTGATCATATTTCCGATGGCATGTGACAAACATTATGTTGATACGTCAGATGAAACAACAGATATTCACGATCAAAAACTTATCACTTTCTCAGAGACTCCCCATAGTTGAGTAAGACGTATTTACGTTAAAAATGCATCAATGTAACAAATGTACAATGTAAAATTTCGTTACAATCTGTCAAGTGATTATCGATATAGCTACCAAGTAGGAAATACTTCAACAAAAAGGCGTGTTTCATCACATCTAGAGTAGTTTGTAGTTTGTTAGTGCAATCTACTCATGTATTTTGTTTTTGATGCATTTATGGCCAGTCCGATACGCCTAGCTTCAGTGTTCAGTCCAATGTATGTTTCCGTCATCTTTCCAAGGTTACGTGTCACAATATCAATACCGTCAGCGAAACCAAAAAGTTGTACGGACTTTCGGAAGATGGTGCCACTCGTGTCGATCCTCGCTCTTCGAATCACACCTTCCAAAGCAATATTGAACAAGATACAAGAGAGTACATCACCTTGCCGTAGCCCTGTCCGAGATTCGAAGGGACTCGAGAGCGTCCCAGATACTCGGACGTAGCACATCAGTCTATCCATCGTTGCTTTGACCAATCGCGTCAGTTTATCCGGGAAACCGTATTCGTGCATTATCTGCCATAGTTGTTTCCGATCGATTGTGTCTTATGCCGCTTTGAAGTCAATGAATAGGTGATGCGTGGGTACGTTGTATTCACGACACTTCTGGAGTACTTGTCTTATCGCGAATATGTGATCCGTAGTGGCGCGGGCTCCAGTAAATCCCGCTTGGTACGGCCCTACGAATTCCTTAGCTATTGGTGATAGACGACGGCAAAGGGTTTGGGAGAGTACCTTGTAGGCAACGTTCAGTAATGTGATTGCGCGGTAATTGCAACAATTTTGTTGTTTCTCAGATTGCCGATCTCCTCATCTTGTACTTCGCCATTCAGATGCTCGTCATAGTACTGCTTCCATTACTTCACGTTTGATTACTTCACGTTCGTTCGTTGGAAGGTTACCACTGGTATCTCTGAATATTTCGGCCTGTGGCATGTAGCCTCTACGTGAGCGGTTCACCATCTCGTAGAACTTCCGTGTGTCATTTGCGCGGTACAGCTGTTCCATCTTGGTCTTCCGGGTGGTGCTTTTCCTTCGAAAAACCGCATTCTGTCTGTTCTGCGCATTTTTTGTGTTTCAGTTCTACAAACTAATTGTATCCTTTGTCGGTGAATATCAATAAAGGACTGCACTGGAAAAAATTTGCAACAACTTCTTTTTTGTATAGTGTAGTACAAAACTTGTTGAAGGAGCACAATATCGAGTTTCCGATTACGGACACAGTTCAACATTTACAGATTCTGTATCAAAGCCAACTACAACGAGGAAACCTTCCAGAAGTTCCGACTGATGACGAACTATCGGACAGAGAGGATCAATTGGATGCGGAAATTCGTATTTTGCAAAAATGAAAGAAGATATCGGATTTGTGTCGAAAGCTGGCGGCATGTGATTCTGGTATTTGCAGACAACAACCGGATTTTCAGGACGTCAAGCACGCGTTTGCCAAAGTTTTCCGGTAGTGATTCCTACGATACTAAGGAGTGTATCGAAAATAAGCTATCCACATACATTTGTGTTGTACGCATGTATTTGTGATGGTTTTTTATGCTCAGATCGAAGCATGCTGTGCGTTTGGCTGTCAGCTTTCGATGCTTTACTTGTTTGTGCGGTTGAAATTCTGCATTTTCAAAATGTCGCGTATTGAAAAGGAAGCGGAAATTAAAGTTCTGGACACATGGCTAGGTGAGAAGGGTATTACTATGCGAGAATTGGCGAAGCGGTTTGGAATTCATCATGCCAGTGTTAAAAACATAATTAATAAGTTTGGGGAACATTATTCTTAGGATGAGCTACCAGTTCTACTCGGTTCTTCCAACCCGAAACTGGACCAGAAAGTTGTATCTCTAATCATGAAGAACAAATCAATGTCAATACGTGATTTGGCCAAAACAGCAGGAACGAAATGGTCCAGCGTATCAAGAGGCGAAATCACCTAAAGACTTACAAGAAGCAGAAAATCTCTGAACAAAGTGTAAAACAGAAGAAGCAACAGCAACAAGGGCCCGGAAATTGTATTCGCGTCTTTTGCAGGGTCCAGATGCATGCGTTTTGATGGACGATGAGACTTATATAAAAGAGGACTCAGAAATCCTTCCAGGTCCACAATACTTTACTGTCGTCGTTGGGGAGGATGTGAGCGATGCGGACAGGTCGATTCAAGTGGAGAAACTCGGTCGAAAGGTACTGGTATGGCAAGCAATATGTTCCTGTGGTTTGAAGTCAACCATTTTTTACACTACCGGAACTATAAATGCAGAAATCTATCGATCTGAGTGTTTCCAGAAGAGATTGCTGCCTTTATATAAGAAACATAGTACACCTTCACTGTTTTGGCTGGATTTAGCGTCGGCTCACTATGCCAAAACCACTCTCAATTGGCTTGCGGAAAAGGGTATACATTTCGTTGAGAAAAATATTAATCCGCCAAATTGGCCTTTTTCGTTTAAAAAAAAAATTTTCAGATTACACCGGATCTCGATTTTTCATTTTCTAAGATATTTGGAATAAAAAAATAGATTTCGGAAATCTTAAATTTGTTTTTCAATTTACGGATTAGCGAAGCTACGCGGTCTCAAATTCCCAAAGTAGATTTAAAAAAAAAACAGATCTGGACGTTTCATGCATTTCTAAGATATTTGACATTAAAAAACAGTATTGTATGTGTGTCAAATAATCTCACTAGCTTTTCACGGAGATGGCTTAACCGATTTCGACGAACTGAAAGGTCTCATGGCCCCATACGGAATTCCTCAATTTCATCCGGATCCGACTTCCGGTTCAGAAGTTATAGGGTAAAGTGTGTTGAATATTCTACACCGTCACTTAAGGGCTGAGGCCAATATTTCGCGTAAAACCACATGGCTCGCAGTGCGTATTACATTTCTCTCCAAGCTCTCTCGCAAATGTGCAAAATGACTCTCGATGTGGCCGGGTTGCCAAGAAAGTTTTGATATTTTCGGTTACAAGTTTGACTACATCACATATAATCCAAGAAAGCTATCGCTTGTTTGGCAGCCTTTTTGAGCCGATTTTATTTCTCTCTCATGTTTCGTTACGTTACCAGGGAACTGAAATTTCTCCGCCATAGAAATCGACTTACCTTCACAAAAATAACATTCACTTCATTTTTATCGCGACGACATATATGTTTTTAGGCACTAATCGCATCTAAATTAAATTATCTAGACATTGTCAGGATAGATTTTAATCCATTTTGATGATGGAAATACATATAATAGTGAACCCACTTCGTTTTATAATTGATGGCCTAACCGATCAGTGAACTGTTTCATTCTCTATGTTATACTAGTTAATGCACAAACAATCCCTTGGTTTCTTTCAAAATTCGAAGAGAAAAATTTTGAATATAGTACCACAATATTATATATGAGAAAGGCATCATTACAGAACTAGGTGGATTAAAACAGGTTTTTTACGCGGATCCGCGAGAGAAGTATATGCCGGATACAGAAGTGTTGGTAATTTTCTTTTATGTTCTTACGGATTCATTCCGGGACTCATAACACATATTGAAAATGTACGTTGTCCCAGATCAGTGGTACCCGCGGTCTCTAGAAACAATGAGTATCGGAGTAACATTCCTTCCCTTCCTTAACCTCATTTTCATTGTGGTTCATTGTGCATTTTCATTCACTCGGTCAATCACTAAGTGCAACTACGGGCGGGCTATTTCAGCTGCAAGTCGATGAGTGGTTAGTAAAATCGGTAAAGATACGTTTGTGCAGTGGAGATGGTCGGGTTTCGGGTGTTCGAAAAATAAAGTGGGACTTAATTGAAAACTAATTAACATGGTGACGATTTAGTAATGAAAATGTATATTTTTGCTTTCGACTTTTCCGTATTGTACAATAAGATTATCTTACTTTGAACAGTATTTACACAAAGCTAGAAACATCGGTAGCTAACCGAAATTCACGTTTCGTTACCCTTCAGCTCGTGCTCTTTTTGGAAGCCGCTTTAGCACTAGCCACTTTACCACTAGCTGCTGCTACGGCTCCGTACGGTAGTTGCAGCATGTTCGATGCCTTTAGGTAATATTTCTCCACAGCGGCGACCGTATCACGGTAGCCATGTTTTTCTACCAGGTGCTGTGCGTAGGCAGCCGGATTGATGGGCTTCGAACCACATTCAGGACAACACCGGTTCCCTGTCTCGTTGGACAGAATCTCGTGCAGTCGGATGTGACTAGCCAAGTGATCCAGTTCGCGATAATTCTGTGAACAGATTTCACACTTGTACTCGCCGCCCTTCGGCAAACAGAAGTCCTCGTGAGTTTGCAGTTGCATCGCCGAAACAAATTCTTGCTTGCAGGATCCATTCGAACACTGGTAGTAGGTTAGCTCTCCGCGATCGTTGTGAATCGTGGATATGTGGCGGGCAAATCTTCCGCTGGTCTCCAGTTTGCTCGGACAGTGTCGACACTGGAATGGTCCCGGATGTGTGCGCATATGGAGCTGCAAAATCAAATTCAAAATAAATTGACACTAGCGCTGGTATTCGTTACGTGGTCTTACCGTTAGGAAATCCCACGATCGCTCGACCCAACCACAGAGAAAACAAATGTACACGGTTCGAGCGAAACTCTTTTCTATCAACTTCTGCCGTGGATGATCGATGAGCATGTGGGAATCGAGTTGCTTGCAGCTGGAGAATCTCAACGTACAAATATTGCATTTATAGTAGACATTCGGTAGACGATGTATGTCTAAGTGATTGAAGTATTGGCCAGCAGAGTACACTTTAATCTGACAGACACAACACGTGAATGCTTCCAGTTTGGTATGGCACATTAGGTGATTGTGGAGATCACGATCGAGGGGAAACTTTTGCGCGCAGTATTGGCAGCTCAAGTGATTCTCCCTAAAACGCGTATGTGTTTTGAGATGTTTTAGATATGTAAACATCGACTTAAATCGTTCACCACATTCCAGACAGAGATGTAGCGACTTTTGCGTTCGTAGTAATCCTAGAACATTTTGCGGTCGCACCGTTTTTTCTACTTTTTGGCGTTTCACCACACTGGGAATTGCTTCGCTCTTCTTCTGATAGTATGCGTGATCGGAAATATGTTGAGCTGTTTCATCGGCTGATAGGGTCTCTTCTGAATCTTTAGAATCTTCCCCATCGTTTGCCGCTTCAATGCGACTGTCGCTTGCATCAACTCGATCACAGGCAATGGGATCTTCCATATCTTCTTCTTCGTTGGACATTTCAATATCCTCGACATCGATTTCAATTTCCTGTTTAATCTCAACCAAAGACTCAGGTGATTCGCTACTATGGTTAGAGTCATGGGCCCATTCCATACTGTCGACAGGATCATTGAAGTTTTCCGAGCAGAGTAAAGGCGATTCATTGTCTATGACATTCAATCCGGATGTTTGGCAAGGAAAAAAAAAATATTCATGCAATATAGATTTTTATATATTGTTTCAGGAAAATCTCGTTCAGAAAAGATAATTCAGTTTTCTTACCACAACCACGGTTCGCATCTTCGAGAGTTTTGTCATCTTCTTCTGTCTCGGTATATTTTCTAACGTTCGCTGAATTGTCTAGAATATTACTCCCATGTTAGTATATTTGAAACAGTTACCGAAAAACTAATCAATTCACCTTCTAGAGCCTGATTGGAATTTGAAATTTCGTCTTTCTCGAGTAATCCGACCATCCACGATAAACAATATCCATTAATCCTGTCGTTAGTCAGAGACAAATTTGGTATCCAATCAACATTGGCAGTATCTGTTAAAGGTGCAGGTGATCCTGAAAAATTGATTTGTTTTTGTTAGAAAATTTATGTCACCAACGTTTGTTCCCCTATTCGTTTGCTCACTACCTTTCACGAAATGTCGACCGCAGATCCTTGCATTTACAGACACGTTCGCTGTGATAACATTTCTCCAAGCATTCAAACGCATTTGTGCCAGCCTTTTGGTGTGTACATCCTGCAGTCGTAGAGGGTTGGGTAGACGAAAGAATTTAACGTTGCCACCCTCGTACCGGTAGTATTTCGACGGACAGCGGGGTACACAGCAGCGATATTTGCATTTCGAATCCATTGTAAGTCAAAAGCCGACATTAAACAGACGGAACTAATCGATTGGAGAAAAGATTTCGCTAATTCGACAGCGAAACAGTTTCACTTTACGAAATATGTAAACAAAAACAACTGCAGCTATATGTAAATACAAAGGTAAGTGAGAAGTGAGCTGTCAAAATTGCTCACAGCACCATCGGCGTTTGTGAGCATCAGTGGTGTCTTTCTGCTTGAGGTGAATTTCGTAGATTCCAACTTGCTCCTAACCTACACTGAGAAAAATACATAGAGCTTATGAACCAAGAAAAAAAAGTGTCACGTTTTTCTTTTCGTTCAATAAGCCAACTGCTGACATGCCCTTTGAAGAGAAATTATGAAGAATTCGGTCCTCGTTGAGAGTTAGTCATAACACTAGACTCATAAGAGAGGAGCAATGATTTCGAGGTCGCTATTGTTGATTTGAATGAAACGAAAAACTTAAAATAATTCCAAAAAATCTTATTCCATTTCGCCGGAAAATTCAAATAATTTAGGGAAAATTAAGGCTTTATCTTTCTATCAACGCGAATGTATGTTCGTTTTAGTACACTAAGTATTACACATATACTAAAGGTGTGAATCGAAACTTTTAATGAACACAGAAACTTTCTACACTACTCAGATGTGGTCACACGGGTAATCATGGAGGAAAGCTGTAGTAATTTCACTAAGAAAGGGGAAGTTTACCATAACAATTATTCGACGAAAAACGATACTGCTTGATTAATATAGATTGCTGCTTCCACATCAAAGAAGATTGTAAGGTTATTTCAAGAGAGACGGAGTGTAGCAAGTGCCCCAAACATGGTGTGTGTACGGTAAGTGAATGTCACAAAAATATTCACAAGAGGTAGGGGGAAAAAGTATTCTTAACAAAGGGAGGTAACATTGATCTTTCTTGCTCGATCGGTTCAGTGCTAGAATTTTCGCCTGAGTTGACTCGATCAACCTGATTGACAGTGACATTATAAATGTCTTTGAATATTCGCTCCTTTTATGAATGTGTTAGTGAAAAATTGAGGTGACATAAGCCTATTCACTACACTCCAGCTAGGGGAATGGATGATGCTGACTAAGGTAGACCGTTTTGTTAATTTCCAGCGAATTTCAAAAGTTGTTGGGATTCTAAGAAGAACTGGTTATTTACTACTTTTGTATATCCGAAAAACATGAAGATTTAAATTTGTATATTCAGTTATATAATGTTTTCGTTTAAAAATAAACTGAAAGTCAGCACGAAAACGTGCAAAATCGGTAAAGAAGAAGAAGAACAAGACGAATTGACAATTCAGTCCGCATATTCTCACTCAATTCCGAATGATTTCCAAAACAACCGGTTGTAGGCAAAATTCATTCGGAATCGGTTGTTGCACTGGATTTGGAACTGATGTTGAAACCATGTGAAATTCCGAATGAAAATTTCTCGCCGATTCGGAATTGATTCGGAATCCATTCGGATCTGATAATGTGGGTTATTGAGGATGAAATCATACAATCAAAGTGCGTTTTTGTGGGAATAGAGAAGACTGTCGACACAAGGTGATGGAAACAAATTCACGACAACATTTGTATTAACTGAATCGTTATTCTATAGAATGAATGTAGTTATGATGATAAACAGCATTTCGTTATTAAACAAAAATTATCAGATGCACGGAGAACCCGTAGATCACAAAATTGCAATATAGAAATTGTTGTTTCACCCCCTTGTTGTTTCAACTAAAATGTTGTTGATATAATTAAAATATCTTTTAATTTGGTATAACCATTTAGGTATTGTATTGCTCTATTCAAATGCTGTCATTTAGGGGAACAAAACGAAAGCAAAACACAAAACAAAAATCCTCTTAATTTCACCAGAAACGTTTCATATGGAATATTTTCAATGGCAAATGAACGTTATTTATGTTAGTTATGTAGTGGCCGTTTAATGTAAGTGAAAGTATGCAGAAGAATGTAAAAGTTAATTGTAAAACAAGTTTTCTATGTATTAACTCATGGATCAATAAGTCCCGGCACTCGTAGTAAACCAGTAACCACGTCTTTCTACAGTACTAACCTTTGCTTGAAACGGAGCAAAATTTTAAGTCGATCCGACCAGAAACAGCTGAGTTATCAAGGTTGGAGTAAAGTCGTTTTGTAGTTTGTTTAAAAAATGGAAAAAACCCGAGTTTCGTGTTTTGATAAAACATTGTTTTTTAATGGGTAAAAACACCGTGCAAGCGAAACAATGGATTGAAAAATGTTATCCGGACTCTTCTCCATCAAAAGCAACGATTTGTCGGTGGTTCGCCGAGTTTAAACGTGATCGTACCGACACAAATGACGCGGAACGCTCGGGTAGACCTGTGGAAGCCGTTACACCGGAAAATGTAAGTGAAGTGACAAAAATTATAATGAAAGATCGTAAAGTGCAGCTCCGTGAGATTGCAGATATCATATGGAAGTGTATTTACTATCCTTAATGAAAAATTGAGCATGAAAAAGGTTTTTTCCAAGTGGGTGCCGCGTTTGCTTTCGATGGAACAAAAACAGTCGAAGCGGCAGTCATCTGAGTGGCGCACAGCTGGCGAAAGCCGTCCGAAGCGTCCGAAAATGCAGCAGTCAGCTGGCAAAGTCATGGCGTCAGTTTTTTGGGATACGCATGGCGTGATTTTCATTGACTACCACGAAAAAGGTAAATCGGTCAACAGTGATTATTATATTGACTTACTGGTGCGTTTGAAGGAGGAAATCGCAAAAAAAACGACCGCACATGCAGAGAAAAAAATCCTTTTTCGTCAAGGCAATGCACCCTGCCACAAGTCGATGAAAACAATGGCGAAATTGAACGAATTGGGCTTTGATCTGCTTCCCCACCCCCCATACTCGCCAGATTTAGCCCCCAGTGACTACTGGCTCTTTGCTGATCATAAAAAATGCTTCAGGAAAAAAGATTTGGCTCAAATGAGGAGGTCATCGCTGAAAATGAAGCGAAAGATAATTTTTTTTTATAAACATGGTATTGGAAATTGGAGAAACGTTGGAACCATTGTATCACCCTAAAACGTGATTATGTTGATGAATAAAAAAATATTTTGCAAAAAAAATGTTGTTTCCATTGTAAGTCTCGGGACTTATTGATCCATGTATTAAATAGATATTCTTACAATATAAACGTTTTTATTTCATCTGCGAGTTATGTAGTTTTGAACAGTTCATGTCAATATAATTTACTACGCTTAACGCTTAAAAACTACTGCTGAAGTGAAGCGACGTACCTCTTTGGAGATAACTATCGAGAATATCGGCCGTCAAAATGCAGCACTTTCGCGGAGATGCCGCCAAGCCACTATTTTGTTTTTCAATTTTTAAAACTGATTATTTTTTTGTACTTAAATATACGTATTAAAAAGTGCTTTATACAAAATTCGGATTACTCAATTTTTTGAATCCCAAAATAATTCCCCAAAAAGTTCTTCTCTTTCCCTTTAAGTGATAGAGATCTTCTTAACAGGCGATCTTAATTATAAAGGGTGATTTTTCAATAGGTATAGGATTTGAAGCTCCGTCTTAGATGGCCCATGCGCTAGGTCCAATTTTGGCACATTCTCTCCAACATATCGGCCAATATTTCACGACTAACGACACCGGCCCATAATCCACACCAAACAGAAATTTTTTTGGGATGCATTGGTAGCTCTGGCAATGCTTCTGGCTGGTCTTCACTCCAGATGCGGAAATTTTGCATGTTGATATATCCATTCAACTGTAAATGAGCGTCATCGCTGAACACAATTATTCGATAAAAAGATCATGATTCATGAATAAATTATGGACAAACTTAACAAGTTTGACAATGACACAATACACAATTCACGCTTGATCTGTCAAAAACAGTGTTGCCAAAAAGTTACCAACAAAAATCACCCTTTACTATGTTGACTATTCTTAACGGAAATTGCCGAATTAAAAAAAAACAAGACACAGTCCAGATTCCGTTTTTTCAAACTTAAAATTGTATATTAATATTTTATTTGGATACACATGTAGAATAGAAAACATCATAATTTCTATCGATGACTTCTGATAACTAAGTACCGAACCAGCCAAGTTTTTGCAATAACAGGTCACCAACAGTCAGAGCACATCGCTTTCGTAGCTCAGTTCCTCCACAGTCGAGCATCCGGTGCGCATTCTCACCCTCGTCGTAGGCAATGACTCGTAGCAAAGGATTATTCCTGATCGAGACCTCAGCTTCACATATCAGCTTGTCCCGACATTCTTTTTCCGGTTCAATGTTCAACAAATCCAACATCGCATTGGTCCAACGGTTTAGCTCTGCCGTACTTCTCGCATTGGCTTTATTTTTCAACAGTTGAATATCGGAGAAAGAATATACTACAAAAGCTCCAAAAAGAAGTGCCGTTTTCAGTACTATCACAACAAAGGCAGCAATCGGCCAGCCCCACGCATGAGGGTACACCACTGGAACGAGTGAAAAACGATATTCGTGTCATATCACCGAACCATACGCAAATTTATTTGTCTTACCCTACCAGCGTCAAAATACGGTGAAAATGGGGATTGCCGAGAAGAGGACTCCGATTGAGCTCCTGCGATGCCCGAAACAGCAAATGTCATTAAAGTTGTTAGGTTCGACATTGGAGTAAGATAGTGAAATAAAGAAAGCTAAATCGATGGTGGAATATTTCTATTTATACTGATCAGGAAGAGATCATCATTATTTCTCTCTTAACAGTATCATGCTAATTGATATTAATGTTTTCAATTATGGCTTGGATATGCAATAGTTATTCAACCATACGAAATCAACCAGAAGCTGTTAGTTTCGTCTTCGTTTCAGACCTGAATCTAGACATAATCTCTTGATGGCTTATAGATGATCGAATATTGTGATAACGGTTTGCGAGTATGGGAAAAATATTGTAAATTAGACCCTCATTTGGCAGTGTTCTCATTTGCCGTGATTGTACACTCTACACACTAATACAAAAGGTGATTTTATTGCTGGTTTCTTTTTGACAGATCACGTATGAATCGTGTCTTGTGTCATTGTCCAACTTGTTCAGTTTTATCTATAATTTAACCATGAATCGTCATGAATGGGCGCTTGGAGGAAAATTCACTTTTTTATCGAAAAATTGCATTCGACGACGAAGCTCATTTCTGGTTGGACCTGGATTTCTAACGCGTGGAAGAAAAGCTCAAGGAGTCAAACCCAAAAAGCATCATTTTTATGATTTATGACCCTTTACGGGACGCACGCTCAATTAGGTATAGAAAGCGGATTCACAACAAAATTTGCCTTCACCCAAAATGTGCCTTAAGCCGTGGCCCTGGCGAGCATTCGAAAATCTCGCCCAACGCATGTCGCTGTCTGTCATTGAGCTCATGAGAAGCTTGTTTTCCCTCCTTCTGAATTTTTCCTATGCTTAGAGGACGATCAAAATCCGTTTGGCAACTAATGTTTATTCTCTCCGACATTTGTTTTCAACTTTTAGTATTGTCTTCAACAATCTATGCAATTTGGTATTTTCAATTCTCTTCCAAATTTTTCTTGGAATTGGATTCTTAGTGTCAGTAGAATTGCAGTACCAGCCATGTACGCTATGAATCGGCTGCGAGGTCTGTTGAAACAGAAGGTCAAATTCCACAAAAGGAATGTAAATCCAAAGTTGTTACCAAATTGCAAAGGGTTTTTGCAAAGTGATATTACTGCAATAAAAAATCTTGCACTAGTTTCTATGGTGATCTAGTTCCTGTATGCAGAGACATCTCTTGAAAAAATCCCGCATTATCAACTAGCGCACCTGGTAGATATTTTCCAACCGCTTTTGTTTGGTAAAGGCATATTCTAGTTCTAGATGCATAATTTATGTCAGTTTTAAAATTTAAATATTATAACAACAAAAACTGGCAGCCCCAACAGCGTTTTTCTCGTGTTTCAAAAATACAAAAAATGAAACGGCAGCGTATGCCAGTTTTAAATTTGACAGTAGAACTGTTCGAATAAATAAAACTAAAACGGATTGCTGGAGATACGTTTGTTCCAGTTTCAGTTCTATTATAGACCACCCATATAAACCTTCCAGCTGCTGAATTTGCTCTTAGGGCACGTTCAGGAGTGTTCTAATTCTACACGCTTAAAAATAGTTACTCAAAAATGAGTAAGATCTCACTCATCTACAGAAAAAGTGGAACAACTCTAATTTAGAGTAACTCCGAAGTTACTCAAATTTGAGTTCTTCCACTGGAAACGATATTTGGGTAAAATCTACTCATTTACTGAGTAATACTTTATTCGTACATGTACAAAAATAGAGTAACTATCACTCAAATTTTGTGTGAAATTTTATTTCACATATACCAAATTTGCAAAAAAAAATGCTCCTTTTCTGAGTGTATTGTATTACAATGTTAAATAATTGAACTCAATACTATATCAAGTGGTGGTCGCTTGGAGTAGTGTGTTATGCTCAGGCACCAATCATACACTTATTCCTCATAAAATTTTCATTAATGACATTTGAGCATATTCGTTTCCATTCTAAAGCACAACACGAAGCTGATCATTCCGGTTTTTGCAGACACAACACCGTTTGTGTTGATCGACTCACCCTCGAAATACGCGTCTCACTAACAAAAAATACAACCTGTCGCTACAAATGGTTATTACAACTTTTAGACTTATCGCGAATGCGAATAGTAACTAGAAAACGAGATTTTGCGTTAAACTCAAATTAAGAGTAGGAGTTACTCAATATCATTGATGATAACTACTCAATTTTTGACGTTTTCATGTATCATTTGAAAATGAGTAACTAGTACTCAAACTTTGAGTAACTTTTTCTAAGCGTGTAGATGCATAATTTATGTCAGTTACAAAATTTAAATCTGAATTTCATAACAAGAAAAACTGGCAGCCCCAGCAGTGTTTTACTCGTGTTTCAAATATACAACAAATAGAACGGCATCGTAGACCAGTTTTAAATTTGACAGAAGAACTGGTCGAATAAATAAAATTAGTTTCTGCTCTATTATAGATTCCCCATATGAACCTTCCAGTTGCTGAATTTGCTCTATTAGGTTGTATTTTAACTTTCAGTTAACATTTGACAGTCGAACAGTTATGTTGTCGTTATCACAAAATAACCCTGCTCGAAAGCATGGTTACCAACATTATCAGATCCGAGTGAATGCCGAATCAATTCCAAATCGTCGAGAAATTTTCATTCGGAATTCCATGTGGAAATCATTATGAATACCGAAAAAATTCCAACTCCAGTGCAACAACCGATTCCGAATGAATTTCGCCTCCAACCGGTTGGTTCGGAAAGCTGTCGGAATTGAGCGTGAAGATGCGGGCTGAATTGTCAATTCGTTTTCTTTTTATTCTTTGCCGATTTTGCACGCTTTCGTGCTGATTTTCAGTTTATTTTTAAATAAAAACATTATATAACTGAATATATAAATTCAAATCTTCAAGTTTTTCGGATATACGGAACTAGTAGATAACTATTTCTTCTTAGAGTACCAGCAAAAACGTTTGAAATTCGCTGGAAATTAACGAAAAGACCTACCTTGTTAGCATCATCCATTCCTTAGCTGGAGTGCAGTGAAATGGTGTAAGCAGCAGAGATGCCTGATAAAAATTTCAAATATCTTCAGACAGGGCTGCAAAAGTCTTTATATATAAAAAAAAAACTCCGCAGTTAGCAAGTACAGGGTCCGCCATGTAACTTTTTTTTAAATGCTATAAAACACAAACGGTTCATCCGATTTCAAAATTTATTTTTTCATATTAAAGTACAATCCTTTTGGTTAATTGTGGAATATAATTTTACTCAAATGGCTGCCTCGGCTGGCCTTGCAGTACGCCATACGGTCGGTTCAGTTTTTTAGTACATTTTCGATTGTATGCAGTTTTATTTCAGCTATGGCTGCACGAATGTTGTCCTTCAAGGCTTGAATTGTCTCTGACTTGTCCACATAACAATTATCTTTGACAGCCCCTCAAAGATAATAGTCTAACGGTGTCAAATCATAGCTCCGAGGCGGCCAAACGACATCCGAATTTCGACTGATAATTCGATCTTCGTAGACTGTGCGCAGTAGATCGATCGTAGCGTTGGCTATGTCTTGTTGGAGCCAAATGGTGTCCAAGTCTTCCTCTTCAAGTAACGGGAAGAACCAATCGCTAATCGCCATTGACCGTGGCAGCGGCTTCTGCCTCATTTTCGAAGATAAATGGCCCAATGATGCCGCCAGACCAAAATCCGCACCAAACCGTCACTCTCTGAGGATGCATCGGCTTCTCCATGATAGCCCGCCGAGATGATAATGTGTCTCATGCGAGAAGATGATTTTTTGGCAAAAATCGGCGTCTTCTTCAAGCTGATCGCAAGCCCAGTTGGCACTATTTTCACGCGTTCCTCAAGCGTATACACAACCATTTTGGTTCAGCGGAAAGATAAAACTAAGTTTCTGTCAAATCAGAAGTGACATTAAGGTTACCAATGTCGCTAGTTAAAAAAAAGTTAGATGGCGGACCCTGTATGTCTTTATTTCTCTATAAAGTATGAAACGCTAAACTGAGGTCCCGGCAATTTCAAAAGTCTGTAAATGTTGACGAAAGTCTGCAAAAAACTAGATTTTCAAAAGTCTGCACAACAAACACAAGACAAATCTGCAGATCTGGCATCTCTGGGTGTAAGTCGCCTAGCTTCTACACTAACACTAACACATTCATAAAATTAGCGAAATATCAATGTCATTTACAATGTCACTGTCAATCGGGTAGATCGAGGACCCAAAAACGAGAAGTCGATTAAAAATTCATTGCTCATTTCGTCATTTCGATAATGTGTGTATCTTTGACCTTTCGCTATCTTTTCTCCGACACTGAAAAAAATCTTGCAAAAATAATTATAATTTCAGTTCTAAAAAAAATTCTGTGTAAAAGAGATATCCCAATAGAAAGTATCAATACATTGTTAAACGGCGTAAGTTTTTCTCGAAGTTCTTGTAACATTTTCTGTATTGCAATGATTATATCACTTGATATCATTTTATTTTCAGTGCAAAATAAACCCAAATAACTTTCCATCCGTCATACTTTGAAATGGGCTGTAGTTTTAGTTAAATTCACCTCTCGACAAAGAATAACTGCTCGACTGTCAAACTAAAAGTAAAATATTAAAGAACCCACAATATCGAAATGACGGAATGAGCAATGAATTCTTACTCGACTGCATAATTTTTTAGTCGGTTCAGTGCTAGAATTTTCACCTGCTCGACCAACCCGATTGACAGTGACATTATAAATGTCATTGAATATTCGCTCATTTTATGAATGTGTTAGTGTAAAATTTAGGCGACTCAAGCCATTTCACTACACTCAAGCTAGAGGAATGGATGATGCTGACTAAGGTAGACCGTTTTGTTAATTTCCAGCGAAGTTCAACAGTTTATGTTGGGATTTCCACATAGAATTTCGAATGAAAATTTCTCGCCGATTCGGAATTGATTCGGAATCCTTTCGGTTCTGATAATGTGGGAAGCTTTAATCAGAAGTAAATTGTAAGGTATAAAAGGACTAAGCCTATGCACAACGCTGTGATGGATATTTGCTCTAAAATGATAGGCTGTCGTATAATTTAAAACTGTCAAAAATTATAATTCGAGCTTGGTGATCGTAACGCGAAGATTTAAAATCGGTTCTACATTTGTCTGTTAATGTATTGGTGTTATGTCAGCTCACTGTGATGTTTTAAATCAGAATGAAACAAACAAAATAAATGATATTGAAAACGATATATGTAGAGTTTTGTCACGAACTTCTAGAGAAAATTTCTCGATGATAGTGAGCTACAGGGCTTTTAAATGATACTGTATTATTCAGTGCAAAACATTTCCTGATTATTTTGACAGATTCTGGAATGTCATTTGACGCTTTGACATTTCGCCTGTCAGATCTTGCTACCCACACTCACGTAAGAAATTTAAAACAGTGTTTTTTCGTGTTTCAAATTTTCATTAATTTGAAACAAATTCGTCGAGCAGTTTTTAATCTGTTCCAAATTTGTGCTCGAAAAATAGAACTAGATCTCAGCGTATGCAACAAAATAACGAAATTAGCACGGAAACCTACAAACGTAAAAATCCCTACCCGTTTTTAGTGCACAAAACACTCTTTTATACTCTCTGTTTAATTGCTCTTCGCAATCAAAGAATGTTCCTTGCACGGAAAACACTCACACGAAACGTTAAGAACCTAAAATTAACAGTTCACTTCAACAAGCTGTGGCTCTTGTATTGTTTGATTCCCAATGAATGGGGATCAAATTTCTTACGTTTCAAGTAAGGTGGATCGAATGTAGTATTTGAAATATGATATGATATTTATAAGTATTTATTTATTAGTCTACATCGAATAAATATTACACTCTAAATTTCAGTCTTCGAAATCATTTATCTTAAATTAATAAACTTAATTAGTACTTATCCCCACTTTCCAAACCACTTATGATGGGCCGGTGATCTGCAAAACAAAGAACAAACAGTAAAGTTTCTTTTTAAAACAGTGATGATAATACACCGATTTTACCCATAGCTTTCGACATAGCCATCGATCACCGTCGGGCCGTGATTGACGTCCGCATCGTGTTTGAAGCCATACATTCCTTGAATAGCGGTAGTAGCAAAACTGAAAAACAGTGCCGCTCCAGTTACTAACCCTTTGAGAAGCATCATGACGGGGAACTGCCACGTGCGATACCCTACAGGAGAAGATTTAAAATCCCTTGTTTTGGTAAAAAAAAAATTAACCGTTTAAATTGATCGTTTTCACTCACACATTTGGGCATAGTATACCGGATCATATCGGGCTGACTCCGCCCCAAGAGCTCTTGATTCCGTTCGATCTTCGTTTATGCTGTAGCACACATTTACCATGCAGTATAGAACTAGAACGATTCGCCAATTGGGAACTTTCACTCGCTGTCTACTGATCATTTTGATGGTCTTTTTTAAACTAGACTAAAAGCGAAGTCAGTTCACACTTTCGATTTTATAGCCCTTGTTGCAGCGAGCGATACAATTCATTAGCTCCAATTAGCGTCGAGGAAAATCGAAAACATCGGAAATGTTATATACGTATAAATAGCATAGTTAAAGACTTCCGCTCGATTTAGTAGATCGATACCCATTAAAGTGAGTATTTCGTGACGATGAACAGAATAGTGAGGGCACTAGTTTTTGTGTCGATCGTGTTAAATGTAGTGATAGCGGAAACAGCTGTGCAACTAGCCGATGGTAAACCGAAGGATCAGGACCAGGCTCGTCAAGCTATTGTTCCACCGGGTAGATGTAAGCTTCGAAAGTTAGATAAAATAGATCACGTCAAACGATCATCAAAAACATTTCTCCTCCGACAGGGTGGCCCTATGGATGGGGTTGGGGTTGGGGCTGGGGTATTGCCGTATTTGTGCTGGCTATCGTGAAAGGATCCATTCTACTTGGCATATTCGTTATCTGGGCGTTCTTCAGAAGTTTTGGCGGTCATAAGGGACATGGTTGCGCACCGATCATTATCCGAGAATCTCCACCACCTTTTGAACACATCCACGATTTTGAACACATCCATCATCATCCGTGGGAACGGTTGGCGGCTGGAAACGAATATCCTGTCCGAACGAAAAGATCGGCCGACTACATCGACTCTCAGCTCTACTGGACAGATATGGTGACCGATCTGGGTTTCAGTTTTCTCGGAGTACACTCGAGGGATTGCCGGAAGCGTTTCGTTTGCGAGGTCGATGTTCGCACGCGACACGATCCAATTATGGCATTCGCAATGCGTTTGTTTGGAAGGGACATTTTCCAGCGGTATCGATCGGTTGGCGATAAAATAGCCAACAGTTTCGGCGAGTGTGCGAAATTGTACAGCAAGTGTAAATTCAGTGGTCCCTCGATCACCTTCAATGTGATGGGCGGACAAACGGATCCCCTGCTGGATTATGATGATTCCTTGCCGGAACAGACGAATGAAGAACCAATTGAGGAAGCTGTCGGAGCAGTCAACACGGAAGAAAATGATGTAGAGGACGAAACAACTCAGGCGACTACGACTACAGCTGCAACTACCGTTCGGTCGAAAAAATATTCTCGCAAACGGAAGCGAATTTTTGCGTTTAGAAAATCGAATTAAGCGGCTGTAGAATACTTTATAATAATATGATATTTATTGAATACCTTTTTAAGAACTTTAAAAGTACAAAACATTAAAAAATGGAAGCCAACTGAACATCGAATACATTTTTTATGCACAAGCTTTTTTTCAGAACCGTTTGAAGAATCCGCAAAGATTTCTCCGATTCCCCGAAAAGAGTGAGGGAGAATTTACAATCTCAGAACAAACGGCCATTGTTGCAAAACGCAAAAGCAGCTTTTTTCGCAATCGTTGAACAGACAAATTTTTCTAAACAAACTGATGTTTTTTTCCTGAAGATTCATCGAGCAGTAGCGGAGGAAATTGCTTGAGCGTTTTTCTACAATGGCTGTTTCCTGAAATTGTAAATACAACCCTAACAAATACAGGGTGATTGAAAGGCGAAGCATTTGTTTCTGAACAAAATGTATGAAAAAAACATTTTTATTTATTTTCATTTCGATTATAATTGATTTTGGTTCAAGAAGATGTGTTACAGTTATTGTTTGGAAATGATTTCGCGTAAATGGCCAATGAATCGGTCGATATGGCGGCGATTTTGCATGGTATGTTGTCTTTGAGTTGAGCTATGGTTCTTGGCTTATCGGTGTATATCTTGGACGTCTAATCGGGTGATCTCGGGGGCCAATCAAAATCATCGTTTTTCGATATGACTAGCCCGGGGAACAATGGTTGTTATAAATCAAATGGCATGTTGCACCGCCCTGTTGAAATCAGTAGCCATTGAAACTATTTTCAGTTTGAAGGAGGGGTTTTTAAAAGATGGGGAATGCGCAAACATTTTAAAGGAAAGTACGTCATCCACAACACAATATTGACACTGTGAAACAAATTCTGAGAAAGAAGTATGAATTGTCAAGTTATTTGCACCTGTAGACTCTATTGTTCATAGAACGTAATATTGAGAATTCTTCCAGGGGGGCAGATTGTTCAATATTACCATTGTGAACAATCCTACTAAATTTCTTGAAAATTTGCACATAAGACTCAGTTGTTTCATAAAATTATTTGCTAGTTTAAATCCATTTTGTCCCACTGTGCGTTGTTGAAAGCGAGTGCCGAAAAATAAAATCTGGTCCTCTCGGTAGAAACAGTCTGGCAAAATTTGGCATCATCTATGTTAACAAAAGTAAGTTCCATTTGCTTCTTAACATCTCGTCTTCAACTATGGACTGTCCCAGAAAGTATGGACGCACTTTGATTTCGCTGTAAATAATTCACAAGTGTTAGATATTCAATTTTTTTCGATATACTGATAATATTAGACTACAACAACAGAATATTATTCCCTACATTTGCTACATAGCCATTGTAGACTAGCTGGCGCACTTTCTTGCGAACGTTCCTCATTAAATTCCGTACAGACTTCTTGGTGACAAGTTCCTATCTTTTTCGAACTGTTGAATGGTTTCGGCTGCCGAGTCATGTTTCCTAAGATGTGCCTTTGTTAATGCCCAAAATTCCTCAATTGGTCGAAGTTGTAGGCAATTTGGTGGATTCATGTCTTTTGGGACGAAAGGGACATTTTTGGAAGTATACCATTCTACCGTTGATTTCGAGTAGTGGCAAAAAGCAAGATCTGGCCAGAAGACAACAGGATCCTTGTGGCTTCGAATCATGGGTAGAAGTCGTTTTCGTAAACATTCCTTGATGTATTCGCTGTTCATTGAAGCAGTGTTGATGAAGGGTTTCGAAATCTTACCGCAGCTACAAATTGTTTGTCAGACCATAGCTTTCTTACCAAAATTTTCGACTTCAATCGATGTCTCGGACTGGTTTAACACCTGCCAATCTCGCACCGTATAATATTGTGGTCCCGGCAAGGATTTGTAATCGAGTTTCACGTAGGTTTCGTCGTCCATGATTATGCAGTTCAAAATTCCAGCAAGAATCGTATTGTACAGCTTTCGAACCCTCGGCCTGATCGATGCCTCTTGTTTCGGACTACGTTTTGGTTGTTTCTGCTTCTTAATGGTTCGAAGATTCAAACGTTCTTTAGCACGAAGAACATTTGACTTCGAAGTACCCACGTTTTTGGCCACATCCCGAACTGAAACCTCCTTCTTTTACTCGAACGTCTTCAGTATACGTTTATCCAACTGAGGGTTAGCAGGACATTTTTTTCGACCCGTTTTCGGTTTATCCTCAAAGGTGTTATCCTCACCGAACTTCCTGATTGCATTTCGCACGGCTTTTTCACTTACTCCTTCCATTTTTGCTATCTTTCTCAGTGACAGTCCGCGTTCTGTGCACCATTTGTTCACAATAAACGTATACTAAAGGCGTACGAGCAAAAGAAGAAGGTTTCAGTTCGGGATGTTTGTTGGCCACATCCCGAACTGAAACCTTCTATGGGCACTTCGAAATCAAATGTTCTTCGTGCTAAAGAACGTTTGAATCTTCGAACCAATAAGAAGCAGAAACAACCAAAACGTAGTCCGAAACAAGAAGCATCGATCAGGCCGAGGGTTCGAAAGCTGTACAATACGATTCTTGCTGGAATTTTGAACTGCATAATCATGGACGACGAAACCTACGTGAAACTCGATTACAAATCCTTGCCGGGACCACAATATTATACGGTGCGAGATTGGCAGGTGTTAAACCAGTCCGAGACATCGATTGAAGTCGAAAAATTTGGTCAAGCAAGCAATTTGTAGCTGCGGTAAGATTTCGAAACCCTTCATCACCACTGCTTAAATGAACAGCGAATACATCAAGGAATGTTTACAAAAACGACTTCTACCCATGATTCGAAGCCACAAGGATCCTGTTGTCTTCTGGCCAGATCTTGCTTTTTGCCACTACTCGAAATCAACGGTAGAATGGTATACTACCAAAAATGTCACTTTCGTCCCAAAAGACATGAATTCACCAAATTGCCCACAACTTCGACTAATTGAGGAATTTTGGGCATTACCGAAGGAACATCTTAGGAAACATGTCTTGGAAGCCGAAACAATTCAACAGTTCGAAAAAGATTGGAAAAAAGTGTCAAAACTTGTCGCCAAGAAGTCTGTACGGAATTTAATATGGAACGTTCGCAAGAAGGTGAGCCAGCGTTTGAAAACCTTGCGAGAATCATGCTTTTTTCTTGTCATTTTGTTTCTGGAGTCGGGCATTATCGAGCCTATTATTGCGATTCACCGATTTGGTGACGAAAGACTTAGACATTGCCATGTATTTGATAACAGCTGCTTGAGATAATTTATTGTTTATTTTTTATATGGAAGCGCAACCACACATTCATATATTCAAGATGTAATTGAACAGCTATCCGAACAACTTCCAACGATGGTTCTTTTCAATATTTAATACTGATATGGCTTCAAATAAATATATTATATGATTGTAATCATTATATCTTGCTAGCTATTGTTCATTTAGTCTAACTCAATGTTGTTACATCAGGTTGCTTCACTGGTTAAAATAAATAGAATGTAATAGCATTGCATAACAAATTTCATTCGCCGGACTTCCGAAGTTTCCTACAAAAAAAACGCCAAACAGTCGCAAATCAGTCCTGCCCGTCGAATGCGATCAACAGTTGAAGCCTATTTTGTGCAACGTCATTTCCACGATCCTCGATAGTGAAAGAATTTCACTCGGAAAAATATCGGGTGAATAATAATCGAAAGTGCGACATATTACCGAACAAATGCCGAACCAGGTGCTAATTACCGCAGTTGTGATGAAACATCGCATTCATGCTGCAATTGCCGCTATTTGAAAAGCGCCAAACTAGATCATTGGGCGGGTTATTGGATAATCGGTGAGATGACACTTCCAGTACGGAAGTGCGATGGTGACTGTTTATTTGAGTAAGTAATTAGCAACTGGAGTTGAGTTAAGCCACGGGTTTAAAGTCTAGTTCAAGCTCGTGGTCGATTGGGTTTTGTTTGGGTACTCAAGTGTCAGTATAGTTGGGAAGATGGTCTGCTCTGGAAGGTTGATATTTCTCACGATTGTGATCATGGGAACCGTTGAAGTAGGCAAAGGCTCGGAACAAATACCGGAAAGGACAGAAGTCCAGGGAAGACAAACAACACCGGATAGTTATTGGTACAATGATGTTTATTACTGTAAGTGTTAGATAAATAGTGGTTGTTTGTGACTAGAGAGTTTACTAGATTCATTTCGTTCCAGGGTGGCCATGGTTCAGTGACCTCGCAACGGTGGTCATGATCAAATTGAAGATCGCAATTGGAATGGCGGCAATTTACGCGTTTGGTGATGGCTATTACTGGTCCAAAGCAAAGACTGAACAGCCAGAAGTCAGCAGTTGGAACACGGAATCTTGGCATCATTTCAAGCATCATCCCTTGTCGTTTCTTAAGGGTTGGGGACGTCGAAAACGAGATCTCATGGAGGATGATGAAAGTGGTACGCCATTGGATCGGTACAAATTTGCGGAGTTTCTGTTCGATGCTTTCGGGATATACGATGAAGACTGCAGACGACGAACCGTCTGTGAATTGGACTTTGAAATTAGTAGCAATTCGAAGGTGGAAAACAGGATCAAGCAGTATAAATTCGATCTGTTTAGGAAATATCGAGGGAAGCCACCCAAGAGCAAGGGAGACTGTGAACGAATGTATGGTAGTTGTAAGATAATGTTAGAAAATGATTATTCACATTTAAACAGTATAGACGATGAAAAAGAAATAAAGGAAACAACTTATCGGCAACCACGTGAATTGCTGTAGTATAAAAAAGCATTTTTTTTATTGAAACATTTCAAGATTGATCTGTGTTGCCGTTTCACTGAAATCACCTACCGACAAGGATGGCTTTTATCGTATCAAAGAACGTTCGCTGGCAACTCTTCAACGATTGAATTAGTGCCATCAAAGAGAGTTGGAAATCATCGCAACAACAAAAACCCGGCATGGCTCATTTAACATAGAATCGACACCAGTGCGAGAGCGAATTTCTCTCGATGACATTTCTGAGAATCAAAGGTTGGCACGCCGCTGTGGGGATCTTCTCTGAAGCAACAAACGGTCGCTTATTCTCGTTTCGCGATCCGATTCTATACAGGCAGTTGATAATTGCGATAGAATCATTTCACTATTGCTGCTTATTCTAACTATGTGCATATAATCTTTGTATAAGTTGTGTCTATGAAAATGTATGTGAATGCTCCACACAAGAGTTTTGAAATATTGCAACCTAGTACGGGAATCATCAAATTGAATCATCGACTCGATTTTCTGCGATAATTGTCAACTTGCGATTCTCTCTTGGGAAATTCCACACAACAACGATCATTATCAGACTGTAATTTTTTTAAGGGCCGAGAAATACTCAGAGTATGAAGTGGAGCGAAGGAATGTAGAAAAATTCTCTCGCGGTTCATGCATTGAGAGACTCGAGTTCTCGTAGCATCTTCTACCGGATTGAAAAAGTTGTATACAATATAGATAGCAATATAGCAGCTTCTGTGAAATTTTCGGCAATCACCAACATTGCCTACCGAATAGTGATCCTAAAAATAATACATGGCATTTTGTGTTATTTTTAGGACTTATAAAGACTGTTCCAGAAAATATGGCGGAACCCAAAAACCGCTGCCATTTCGCAATGGTTCAGAATCTGTCAATTTTTATGGCTGCGTCCTGTTGTTTACACTCTGCTCTAACCACTTGTGCAGTTGTTTATTCGTTTTCATTAGTTTGTTTCGAAATGCGTGGACTTTTGGCAGAACAACGTCGAAAAATTGTGTACAATTGGTGCACAGAACGCGGACTATCACTGAGAAATATAGCAAAAATGGAAGGAGTAAGTAAAAAGCCGTGCGAAATGCAATCAGGAAGTTCGATGAGGATGACAGCTTTGAGGATAAACCGAAAACGAGTCGAAAAAAAGGTCCTGCTACGCCTCAGTTGTATAAACGTATACTGAAGGCGCTCGAACAATAGAAGGAGGTTTCCGTTCGGGATGTGGTTAAAAAAAGTGGGCACTTCGAAGTCAAATGTTCTTCGTGCTAAAGAACGTTTGAATATTCGAACCTTCAAGAAGCAGAAACAACCAAAATGTAGTCCGAAACAATACGATTCTTACTGGAAAATTGAACTGCATAATCATGGACGACGAAACCTACGTGAAACTCGATTACTAATCCTTGCCGGGACCGCAATATTATTCGGTGCGAGAAGGGCAAGTGTTAAACCAGTCCGAGACATCGATTGAAGTCGACAAATTTGGTAAGAAAGCTATGGTCTGGCAAGCAATTTGTAGCTGCGGTAAGATTTCGAAACTCTTCATTACCACTGCTTCAATGAACAGCGAAATATACATCAAGAAATGTTTACAAAAATGACTTCTACCCATGATTCGAAGCCACAAGGATCCTGTTGTCTTTCCGCCAGATCTTATTTCTTGCCACTACTCGAAATCAACGGTAGAATGGTATACTACCAAAAATGTCACTTTCGTCCCAAAAGACATGAATTCACCAAATTGCCCACAACTTCGACCAATTGAGGAATTTTAGGCATTAACGAAGGCACATCTTAGGAAACATGTCTCGGCAGCCGAAACCATTCAACAGTTCGAAAAAGATTGGAAAAAAGTGTCAAGACTTGCCGCCAAGAAGTCTATACGGAATTTAATGAGGAACGTTCGCAAGAAGGTGCGCCAGCTAGTCTACAATGGCTAACTAGCAAATGTTGAGAATAATATTCTGTTGTTGTAGTCTAATATTATCAGTATATCGAATAAAATTTGAATATCTTACACTTGTGAATTATTTACAGTGAAATCAAAGTGCGTCCATACTTTCTGGGGCAATCTTTATGATACTGATATGATCCATATTTTTATAAACAAAATAGTAAAGAACCGCCATTAGTCTATTTTTCATATACTTTTCACACACATTTGTTCCAGTTTTATCACGTATTTTTCATATAAAATTTCAAGCTGTTGAGCATTGCTCTAAATTGAAATTTTTTTAACAGTAATTTTCAGTGGTATGAAATTGTGTGTCCTTCTGTGATTCCAGATTTGGAATCATCCAACCAAGCTAGAGCAATCTGAAAATACGTTTTATCCGTACAAATGCCAAAGTGGAAAGAGTTCAAGTCAGCTTGAGAACCGCTTACTACGATTCAATAATGAACGTGGTATCACCATGGATACAAACAACACATTGCCATGGGTACAAGCATCATAATACCATAGATACAACCTCGTGCTATTTCTAGGGCTATACTGTTCTTACTAGTTTGCTTCTAACGAATGTCTAGATATTAACAATTTGGTTTCAACAAGTATTGAAGCGAAAGGCTCATGCCACTTGTTTGTCTTTCTCGTGTTCGGACGACGGTGAGCGACATTCCATTTTCAAGTTGGGTAGGCAAAAAAATGTGAAATATGACATTACCACAAAAACCTGATTTAGCGACTAAAACCACTATAATTATTTTATATTTTCGCCTAATTCGCCTAGTTCCACATTAAGAACTGATTCACATTTCTTGAAAATTGAACTAATTTTCAAAAAACAGCCGAAAACACTTCTGATATGCCATATATTCACTACTCCGTTCCTAATTTCATCTCAATAGATCGCTGGTCCTATATTCATCGTATTATTTAGCGTTTGCGATAGCAATCTAAACAAAATATTGCAGTATTCCACTCTCAAGTTCAGTTAAGGGCAAATTCTCATGTCATATTTTTGAAGATTTTTATTGCTTAGTGGGTAATTTTAGAAGTTTTCAATCGTTGAATAAACAAGTGAAAAGTGAACATGAATAATTATGAAGTCATCCAACATTTAACAGGTGTGTGATTATGTGAAATAGTGATCATGTTTTCAGACGAATCAAACAGTAAATATCCAGAAACATGACGTACTGTCAAATTCGAGACGAAAATGTTTCCTGAATTGGAAAGTAAATTAATTTTTCAATGGAAAAACCGATCGCTTAAGGATTTAAAACCATTTTTTCAATGGGAAAATGAGATAGAGGCCTAAGTAAACATTTTAAAATGTTTTCCTAGTGTTGTTCAGGTGCGCTGAAAAATTTAGGATTCCATACCCGGTGAAAAGTGAACGGCGACCCTAGTGAAAAATGATTGGCCAATACGTTTCCTGGTGAATACAAAACAATACACATGTGGCATCAGGCGACTATCACCGGCATGGAACAACAACATTAATTGTAAGCAATTCATATGAAGAAACACAATGTTAAGTTGACGGAACATTTTGATATCCAGTACGTGAGTAATATCCGGCTAAAAATATTATTAAATTAATATTGACGTCGACCGAAGTTGATTGATCGTCTGAATCGTATTTAATGCAGGCATTTCCTGATGAAAACAAACCAATCTCATTAGCATTTGTGGTTGTAAGTGACCTGTCAGAGAGCCTTATAAGATTCATGAGAATGAAATGGAATTAGAAGCTCGGGCGAAATAGGAAGCCGTTACCCTACATAGACTGTGTGTTTCCTGCAATTTTTTATTCAATATATAGCTGATAGCTATCGAACGTACAACAGTCTAACAGTACAGTTACTAAAGAACGGGAGCGGGTCATTTTTCCGTAAATCATTTCACCGAAAATCGATTCACAGAATGAGTAATTTCGTTGAAAGAGTAATTCCACCGTGAGGAATTTTCAACTGAATTTTTTTTACAGAGTATAAATATCATAATATAAATATAAATATACATATAAATCAATTCCAATACAATATGAAGGGGTGGGTAGGGTTTAAAACTGTTGAAAAATAATTTATTTTTTCTTTGTATTTTTTTATAATAAAACATTTCAAGAATATTTTGTCGAATGTTCAAGCTTATCGGAACAAAACTCTGGAAGTTATGGGTCTCTGTCTCTATCTTTTCGTATCTCATGCTGCGAAAAGGCAAGAGCTCGGTTCATAGGTCCAAGAGTTCTGCTTTGATTTGACAAAACATTCTTGAAAATGAAACACGATTTCGTTTCATTTGATTTTATTGACAATAAACTTTGAACGCGTTTTATTAAAAGCACATTTTAAAAGTCCGTGTCCATCGTCATTTAAAACCAACTTCATCAATTATTTTCAAATTTTGCCCAAACTTTCTACATATGAAATACTCAGTCCCAACGTTTTCCTTTTCGTTCTCTGTTACTTTGGGGAGGTTTCACAGTTACAAAATGGCGGATTTTTTCGCTTAAAATCGGAGTTTTGATTTTAAACAACCACGAAAACAACAATAACAAAAAATGAAAAAGAATCAAATAAAAACGTTGCGGTCTAGAAAAACTATGTTGATTTGAACATTCAGGGGTTTTTGGTTTGTACGTAAAGTACATATTAAGTTTCGATTTCTTCGCGTTTCGCCTTCGACTCATCAGTGCTTAAAGCAGTTCAAATTAAACTGTTAGGCGGAGATGGCGGTTCATTATGTTGATTTGATTTTTTGACTTCTGAGAATTCTGCGCTGAGTAGACAGTGGACACCACAAATCATGATTTCTGTAAAGCGTCCTCGAAAATACTTCTTCGCCGACTTATTTCTCAATATTTGTCCAAGAGAAAATTACAAAATGTTGTTCGAATGATGCTTTGTATTATGCAAAATATTTGAATTTATTTTTTCTGAAAAAAAGGTCCAGAAAAAATCGCAAAAATGGTGTTTTTCTTTTTTCCGTTAGACACCACCCCCTTAAGACAACTGTACTATTTGGCGAAATGACCTTTTCGGTGTAATAGCTATCAGCGAGATGGCTTCCGGCGAAACGGCTTCCGACGAAATGGATTTCGACAAAACGACTCTGATCCACTAGAAACATGTAATCGAAAACAAAACATTTGTATCTTTCTTCAATAGCTATCACGCCGTTTTGTATATTTCGCTCCAAAATTTCTTATTATATCGTCTAAACTAATGTCCATGTGATGGGGACTGTTCCATGATTCATCAAAGCTGCGATAGCTTCTAAAACGAGGAAATAGAATAATCGTTAACAAATGGTAAGAAACAGTATAAAACTGATAGAAACATTTACCCATGCCAGTAGTTTGTATAATTTGGTTCCGATTTATATGCCCAATTTCGGTAGACAAACAGAGCCAACAATCCTGCGAAAATGTAGGCTAATTTAATAAATCCTAATACATAATACGCGTAAGACCATCCAACTGGAACTGGAAACGTAAACGGTAAGTTCGGTCACTTCAGAAAAGTATTAGACGAAAAACTCACAGAAACCATCTCTGGTAATGTAGTTTATTACCGTTTGGGCATCACTGTGGACAACAAGAGCAGCTAACACTAGTGAAACCAGTAGACAGTTCCTGAAACAAAAATCCATTGTGATGATACTGCCCTTAACGATCACACCGGACTGTGCCGAAAGCTTTGCGGTTTTGCGACCCCACTTTCGTTTTACTTCCCGTTTCAGAAACGTGACAATTGAATTACACAAACTCGGTGGAAGTCGGAAATGGAAGGCCCGTGTCATTACGTATTGTACCTTCTTCCATACGGATGTTTCATCATAATTGAACTGATATCAATCCGCTTCCAGCGCGAAGCGTCTCCAATCAATTAGCGACTCCTATGACCAAACTCATGACTTAACATTACCATCAGTAGGATCCATTTTTGGGTACTATCAACAGTTGCAATCGAAACGTCAAAGGCTCGATAAGCAAGCGCAGCATGAAGTTATATTCTGTGATTATTTTCGCTTGTTGCATAGCAGGCAGTCGAAACATAGAACTGGCGGTGAACGACGGTGCTGCTCCGCTTGGCCGTGCACTCAACTATGGGCAAGCACGTGGTGATTGGTACAATGAACTTGGTGAGTTGAATAATAGAGAGTGTTTCAAAAGGTGGTTTGTTCCTTGGGCAATAGTTTGGGTGTTTTAAATCAACTGGATTATGAATTAACTCATAATATTAAACATTTTCTCATTTACAGGTTTTCCTCAGCAGTTTTTCGGAACCCATTTGGTGCTCTTCAAAGTGGCGTTGTTTTACATGTTAGCTTTTTTTAAAATTTTTCTTGTTTGGGGAATTTGGGGTACGAACAAGGAAGTGAAGGAAGAGATCCCTGCATTGTACAGCAGTGGCTATGGTTGGGAACACGATTACCATGGGTAAGAATATTTGTAAAAATTTATTTGTAATCCGTTTGATTCAATAGTTTAATGTTTTCACTATTATGACAACTAATTCATCTCGACGAATTACCAAACGGTTAAAGCTGAGGTCAAACAAACGAATAATAATGATCAAATCAAATTCTTTATTTTAAGGTACTCATCTTGGCCATCATTTGGATGACTGAAACGACTTTGAAAGATTGTCAAAACCCTATTACTGTGATTTTGTTTAGATATTAATAGCACATGTAATTTATAGGATGTATTGCAAGTATTATAAGGAAGTGGAATTATTTGGAATTAGTTCTTAGCTTTAATTTATGCTTTTTAAGTTTTAATGAAGATGACAGTAAAATAAAGTATGATACTATGATGAAAAAAGTATCGTTCTGTTATTTTTCACAATATTTAAATACGAAAGATCTGATCCCTCTAAATTCAATTGCGTCAATTAGTACAGTACACGCTTAGAAAAAATTACTCAAAATTTTGTAAGATCCCACTCATCTGCAGAAAAAGCGGAACAACTCTAATTTAAAGTAACTTCTTAGTTACTCAAATTTGAGTTCTTCCCCTGGAATTGATGTTTGGGTGAAATCTACTCACTTAATGCGTAATACTTTATTAGTACATAAGCATGAAATTGAAATTTTGTGTGAAATTTATTTTACAAATTAAATTACAATTGTGTAGCATTCAAGCGAAATATGAGTACAGTTTAATTCAAGTCGAACCACACTCAGAGCACACGATAGGTTGGTCTAATTTCCTGCTGGTATTCAAATTATGGACTTTCCGGTCAGTTGTGTGTGTTCTTTCAATTCCTTCACGTGCCCATGAGCTATCATGCTACAACCTTTAATATGGCACGAAAATCCTGAAAACGTACTTTATTTTTATAGATTTCAAAATTTTGCAATTTACTCGCCCTTTTTGGCGTCAATTTCATCAAATATTTTTTGCTTTGTATTCTACCTCGATAGTTCAAGCCACAGAAATTTCTACAAAAAAACCGAACGAAGCAATAGAAAATAGCGAATGATATGACAAGACTTTTCATTCAATTTTTCGACAATTCACTGAAATAATATTTCTAAAATTTTTCGATGCGTAAAATTAAAATTAAGAGTGAGAATTACTCAGAATAATCACGGGTAACTCAAATTTTTACGTTTGAATCATTTGAAAATGAGTAACTAGTATTCAAAATCAGAGTAACTTTTTCTAAGCGTGTACCACGATTCATGTCACAATCAGTCAGTGATATTAGTAACAATACACGTATAATGGTATGTATTATGATCACTACTTATGACATCGCCGTACTGAAGGACTGGTGATGATCAATAGCAGTAATCGTGCAGTGCACATTGTCCATATCCAGAGTTACGTGTTAGTTATAATGAGTTTGAGTATGATGAGGTGAGTGTGTAAGCGGTGTGTACTATAGCACGGGAGAAAAAGAAGCAGAGTATTGAGTGAGGAACGAAGCTAGAAGCTAGGAGGGTATCGTGAACTAACGAGACGCGAATAGTGAAAGCAAATAAATTAAAGAATCTTCTATTGAGTGAATCAGAAGAGAGGGAGAGAGAGAGAGAGGGAAAGCTAAAGATCGTTTGGATCTGATAGTAAAGAGCAACATTACAGTAAAACAAAAAGATCAACAAACCTAAGTAACTGCCTTGAGGGTATTTCCGAAGGTTGGGATTTATTAATCAGTCTTTTAACCAATATAAAATTAAAAACATTTTGAATTTAGTTAACTGTTGGACGAAATTTTCTCTGCAACTGAACGAAATCGATCTTTCCAAAATAATTTGTGATTTTCAATATTATCCTGTGATCCATCCAAACTGTCGAAAATTCCACTGTCGGTGAATGCTCGCTGAAAGCTGAAAAAATATCAATATGTAACGAACACCGGATATCAATGATTCTGAAGTTATCTTACTGTTGACTGCGACCGAAAAATCCAAAATCTGGATCGGTATCTTTCCATCCTTTGTTGAACTGTAGCAGTAGAAGCGCTCCCAAAATAAGTCCCAACCAGCCAATGTACCAAGTGTATGCTCCGACAGTCCAGCCAACAGGAGCAACTGTAACGAATACCAACAGTTCTAGATCCTGCAGAAATATCCCACATACAGAATACTCACCGATGCCATAGCTGTATTTCACACTATCCAACAGTATCCACAGTGGATTTTGTCCTTTAACCAATGAGCCTAAAAATCCCAGTAATCCTAACGGGACGAACCAGAAGCTGATGTTACTGCGATAGTGGAACATATTCCACAAATTTGGGTGTGTTTGGTACGATGGACGAAAAGCAAATACATAGCTTGAACTAAACAGTGCCCAGCAGCTCTGAACCGGAAGAGGTGGTCATACAAGACGCATCAATTTTAGCACCTTACAAAGATTACAAATAGGTACTAATTGGGCCGGAACCGCAATGTATCGTACCGTGCCGACATGGTGGATGTGATCGAATGCATTGATCGCGTAACAAACTGGAGCAGGAGTATGCATTTGGAAATTAAAATAGCGCTTCGGTCAACATTAGATAATCGGTGTTATCGCAATGTTGCCACACACGAAATCATTTGGAACAGTTTGAATAAAGATTTTATCTTCAGATAACTGGCTAGTTCTGATGCATCAGTTTTTTGTTACTTAAAGAATAGATTGACCTGTCAATGCCCCAGCATCATCGTAGGATGCCAGAACTTTTGAAAACTATTAAATTTGACAGCCGAGAAAGCAGTTGCTATGAAACCGTTTATTTACTACTCCATAAAATTTAGTACATAATTGTGTAAACATTTTTACACAGCAGGTTCTTATTTCAGATATTAGAGCAAATCCAGCAGCTAGAAGTTCTATATGGAAGATCTATAATAGAGCAGAAACTAGAGCAAACGTATCCCCAGCAAGTCGTTCTAGTTTTATTTATTCGACCAGTTCTGTCAAATTTAAAACTGGTCTGCGATGCCGTTCTATTTTTTGTATATTTGAAACACGAGTAAAACACTGCTGGGGCTGCCAGTTTTCCTTGTTATAAAATTCAGATTTGAATTTTGTAACTGACATAAATTATGCATCTAGAACTAAAACACTCCTCAACATGCCCTCAGCTAGCCGTTTTAGTTATATTTATTCGAACAGTTCTACTGTCAAATTTAAAACTGGTATACTGCCGTTCTATTTTTTTCTATATTTGAAACACAGATAAAACGCTGCTGGGGCCGCCAGTTTATTTTTTTATAAATTCTAGATTTAAATTTCAAAAATGACATAATTTAAGCATCTTGAACTAGAACACTCCTGAACATGCCCTTAGAGATGGTATATTCACGGATAAAAATACAATGCCGGTACAATGATTAAGAAATTATGAAAATCATGAGACGTGCCTTCTCATGATTTGCTCACAAAATTATAAGTAATAGACATGGTCTCATGTAAAGTGATGTTTCTTGATTTTCATCTTTTCTCAATCATGGTACCAGCAGTGGATTTTTATCCCTGTAGGAATGGCAAGAAAGTCATGTCGGATTATAGCATCAAATCAAGAGTTTTTTTCTTTGAAAAATTAGTCATTAGCCGTTTTACCGCAGTTATTTTTGCTGTCTTCTGGTAAGCTTCTCCATGATCTTAAATTTCATTTTTGTGAAAAACTGATTCAAAAAATTTTTGACCTTCTCATCTGAATTATCTGCCAAATTTAGTTTTAACAATTTCTTAATTGAGTTGCTCATAATAGTTTATGTGTTGTCATGATGATAAATAACATGTTTGCGATTCATTAGTCCTGGAGGCTGATTTGGTCATTTGATTCCGTATCAGCCGCTTAAAATGGACCTAATCTTTGACACTTGGTATCCCTTCAGATCAGGGCTGGAACATACGACAACTGGCTTGTAAGACAAGTGCAGTATGCATTGAACCGCCAACCCGAGCACACAAATATGTAAATTTTGGTCCAAAATATGATTTTATTCGAAAGATCAATCCAAGACAATTAGCTTTTGAATATGGCGGGGTCCAGTCACCGTTGGCTCTTTTCTCATTTTTACAACTCATTTAATTTAGCCTGGCACACTTTGATTTGAGTTCGCGGTTCGGTAAGTTTGCGACGAGAACTTTTGGTAAATAGAAGAAAAAAAGCTTTGTTTTATAGAAATTATACGAGTTGTTGCGGATCGATCAGCTGATCACACATTGTTTGAAAGAATTTATTAAAATAGTAATGTTCAAGTTGTACGGTAAATCTTGATAATCATCATAAGATTCTATCGACGATTTTATCCTAGGTCATTAGTATAATCAAATAACCGAATAGTATAACACTAAGATTTAATTCTTTTGTTTGGTAATATTTTTGACGAGAAATTTCAATAATAAATAGAAATAACCGATACTACGGTACATGAGTTTTATTTTACAATAATTAGGCAAATTTCTATCGGACGATCAGTTTTAAATTTTCATTACAGAATTCTGTAAATAGATATAACCGAACTTTGTCTACTTGCTACCAACACAAATCGTTCTAGGGTAATGTCTGGTGGACTCGACGGATTGTGCAGTGTTTTGGAATGCGCCGTAACTCCGGTATTTTGGGACATTTGACACTTTTCAATTTTTTCAACCATAGCCACAACCAGTGTTGGTGATTGCCGAAAATTTGACAGAAACTGCTTTATTGCTATCTATATTGTATACAACATTTTCAATCCGGTAGAAGATGCTACAAGAACTCGAGTCTCTCAATGCATGAACAGTGAGAGAATTTTGCTACATTTCTTCGCTCCACTTCATACTCTGAGTATTTCACGCCCTTAAAAAAATTTACAGTCTGATAATGATCGTTGCTGTGTGAAATTTCCCAAGAGAGAATCGCAAGTTGACAATTATCGTAGAAAATCGAATCGATAATTCGACTTGTTGATTGTCATACTAGGTTGCAATATTTCAAAATCCTTGTGTGGAGCATTCACAGACATTTTCATAGACACAACTTATACAAAGGTTATATGCACATAGTTAGAATAAGCGGCAATAGTAAAATGATTCTATCGCAATTGTCAACTGCCTGTATAGAATCGGATCGCGAAACGAGAATAAGCGACCGTTTGTTGCTTCAGAGAGAATCCCCACAGCAGCGTGCTAACCTTTGATTCTCAGAAATGTCATCGAGAGAAATTCGCTCTCGCACTGGTGTCGATTCTATGTTAAATGAGCCATGCCAGGTTTTTGTTGTTGCGATGATTTCCGTATCTCTTTGATGGCACTGATTCAATCGTTGGAGAGTTGCCAGTGAACGAAAAAAAACAAAATCCGAATCTGAAAAACCTAATCGTAAGTTGAAAATTTGTGGTGTTGTTTGAAATCCGAAAATCCAAAATTTTAACCAAACTCAAAAAACCAAACAAAAGCAAACACAAAACAAAATTACCGAATAATCCGTTCGATCCATTTGGTTTACAATTTACGGTAGTTGTTTGACAGTTCAGCAAGTACCGAATGATCGGTAATCAATTCAATTACCGAACGTTCAGCTGTTGAAAATTCGGTAAGAAATTAGAGCTGGTTACGTCACTTATAATATTATATCTTTGGAATCATTTGATTTTTCAATTTGATCCACAATTCAATAGTGCCTTTTAAACAAGCTTAGGCGTGTTAGAATTGGAGATTTAAAATGTATAAATTTTCCGATTCGAGCTAAGTCGAATGGTGTATAACACTATGGGTCTCCGGAACTCCGAGTCGGTTTCTCCAGCAATTTTATTACCGTTCTATGGGGTAAGGCAAAAACAGGAATATTTTTCAAAAAATCTTCAATGTCAGAAGTTGTGTAGGGTTTGCGTCTGGATTTGATTTACAATTTTTGTGAGGCGAAACTTATAAAAAAAAACGAATACTGTTAGAATTATTGATCAAATATATAATTATAGTGGACAATAAATTCGTCTAAGCATCCGTTAGAATGCAGTATAGATTTTGACAGATCGACGAAAGCTATATCACAAAACGCTTTGTAATCAATTCAATTATCAAACTAATGAACTAACGGCAAGCTGTTGAAAATTCGGTGAATATTTGCCGAATTCAGTGTACTTTTCCAAATTATTAAAATTTTTGCAACTATTCGTCATTCTCTGGTTCAGAAAGGGTTATAAAAGGTGATTTTTAAGAGGTATAGGATTTGATTTTCAAAAAAAGTTTGAGAAAATAGATGAAATCTTAATTGAAAGTAATAGAACGATCATTAAAATTTATTGTTTAAAAATGATTTCATGCAAATGTTGACCGCGGCTCCGCTTTAGATGGCCCATGCGCGAGGTCCAATTTTGGAACACTCTCTTCAACATATCGGCCGGTATTTCACGAATAATGCCACCGGCCTATAATACATACCAGTAACTTTGGTGCATGTGTAGCTTTCGCAATGCTTCTGGCTGGTCTTCACTCAAGATGTGGCAATTTTGCTAGTTGACGTAAAAACGTTCCAAAATTATACTTTTGGAAAGCCATTGCACTTCATTTTGAAAGAATAGCTAAAAATTCGTTCGTTTTCACCACGAATCTCTTAACATCAAACAGTTTTAAGTACGATTCGGACGATCATTTAACCTCCGTCAACGTTAACAGGGCTTCGCCTGCAGTTTAGATTAATTGATGAAGGCTTTCGTTATTTACACGAAACAACGTTCCGGACATAGAAACGTTCCGATAGGTTGACAGACCGTTTAAAAAATTGTTACAAGCAGCTCCTTTCCATTTTTCGACAGTAACGGTCACCTGATATAACGTGTGAATCGTACTTTTGCTTAATAATTTGTTTGTATTCATCACGAAATATCCCAGCGGTTTAAAATTTCTAGGCAGAGACTCTTAGTGTCAATGAGGCCCCAAGCACTGCGATGTTTTGATACTCATCGTGACTCTCAAATTGTTCAAAAAAAATTCCCCCTTGATGTCCCACAACACTATCTGCTGTTTTTAGGGTAAACCGACAAGTTATTGTGAGAGAATCGACCCAAAAATCTCTAATTTTCGTACAATAAACAAGATTATTAAAAAAAACGATTGCATTACCGATTGTTTGCTTACGCTGCTATCAGCTGATTTTGAAGTTCCGATTTTTATATCTTCAAGATGGCGTCGTGGAAAGGAGTCAATATTAAAATATAATTTCAAGGCACACTGCTTAAGGTGAAATGTAGCGTCATAAAATGCGCGCAAAAGTTTATCCGCTTCAGTTGAACGAACCGTCGCACAAAGCATACCAAGAAAAACGGACACATAGAAACAAGAACTTTTTTCAATGATTGAGCGCAGTGGGTTTACCTCTCGTTATATTGGCTTGTAAAAAAGACGGGACGTAATGGATTTTTGAAACCTTCACCCTTTGAATATATGCTAATTCAATCGTTATTGTTAGTGATTACTCTTACACTAGAGCTATAAATCATGAGCAATTATGAATGACTAACATGAGGTTATATGTATATGTAGTGACCAACTTGCTAACCATGTATATGCCTAAGTTTAGTAGCAAGCATGGATTCTTCTTCAAAAGAACAATTGAAGACGAGATAACATTCAAGTATTTTCGATATCTTTGCCAGTCGTTCACCAGGCCCTTCCCGCCGATGAGATAGAATTTACGTAAAAGTATTTACTTGACTCGCATGATAGAGCGCGGTCGAATTTACTTATCGAATACATTCAATGCCAATATATTCCATTCTAATTGACTTTCATTATCATCTTCGAATAAGTAAAAAGTATTATTTCTGTTGTGTCAATAGGATCGTAGCACTAGCCATGTAATCGAAGCTATGCTATGAGTCGGCTGGGAAGTCTGTTGAAGCAGAAAGGCCAAATTTCTCAAAAGGAATGTAATTCCAAGACATCCACACCCAGACATTTTCCGGGTGTGGATTCAGTATTCTCCCAATACGGTTCCACCACTCCTTGTCTGCGAAGTCTGTTGAAACAAATGGTTATATTCAACAATAAATGTAATACCAAGACCTTGCAATGCATTGAACTCAACAGAATTGGACATTATTAGCATTATAAATGACAGTTACTTAGAAAATAAACGATTTCTCACAATACCCATTTTATTGTATTCAACTAGTTTTTATTTCAACGCAAAACCCAATGCTGCATAAATTCGCGTCATCATTTGATATGTAATTTTTGCTCACGATATAATGCCACCGTGCCCACCGTGCATTTCTCACACCACCTCAATACGAAACTGCAGCGCGCAAACAATAAAAAAATGCGGAAAAGTTCATGTAAACTTTTTCAAATTTCGGTTGTTTTAGCTAATATTTTATAATTTTGAGTTACATTTTCAGATTCTTTGTGAAATTCTGCTACAAACACTACTTTTCAATTCTAAACTCATCCCCGTGGAACGGAACAGTAACCGTTTATACATTTCAAAAACCAATTACGGCTCGGCAAAGCTAAATTTCAAAATTCTAAGAATACTTAGTTATGATAAATTTGATTTCGAAAACTTAAGTGTTTTTGGTTTTTCGAAAATCGGTCTAGTTTTTGAATAATTGATCAAAAACGCGATTTTCGCATTCCGCTACATTTCACCTTAAGCTCTAAGATGCCAAGGGTATTTACTTATCTTAATTACGACTAACTTAGAACTAGAATAGTATCAGTAATGTAGTATCGGGGTAGCGGATTCTCGAGAATTCAGCTTTCAGCTGGCGATCGGCAGTGGCCGGTGAATTGAATATTGCATGAGGGTCTTCCATATGGCGTTGGCGAATATCCATGTTGGCCGCATCCTTCGATCCGTGTGGGTCCGCGGGAAACAAGCCCAGGCTACGAAGGCCCGGCGGGTGGCCCGTATGCTGGTTTTCGACTGGAGCGGTCTTCCGTGGACGATAATGGTGATGTTGCGGAAGAGAATGAAAAAAAAGTAAATATTGTGGAAACGGGGTAAAATGGGGATGTGGGAACAAAATGTCTGAAAACTATAGAGATCTAATTAGTTGCCATCGAGATGGTGAAGAGACAGGGAAGGGGGAACGAAAAAGTTAGTGATAAAAAAAGATCTTGTTAGTTCCAATGAAGATGGTGGATAGGAACGGGGATCGAGAGAATCGGGCGGATGTTAGTGTGGAACCTATAGGTGGAGTTTATACTTTCTGAGCGAGGAATAACACATTTCACATGTATATCAATGTGTTTAAGGTATTGGTATATGAGAAGCATATATAAGCTATCCCGACTCGCCAACACATTCCGAACCGGAACCTCAGGCGGTCTACCTCGGGCCCTGAGGGATTCCAGTAGCTTCGACCTGGCGTCGCGATACTCTACGCACGACCACAAGACATGCTCGATGTCCTGATAACCGTCGCCACAGGTGCAAAGCCCGTTCTCCACGATCTCGATACGCCGGAGATGTGCGTTGAATGTATAGTGATTTGACATGAGTCGTGACATAACGCGAATGAAATCACGACTCACGTTCATCCCCTTGAACCAAGGTTTCGTCGATACCCTAGGGATAATGGAGTATAGCCATCGTCCCAGTTCGCCATTGGTCCATGAAGTTTGCCAACTTTCGAGAGTTTTCTGACGAAAGATACTGAAAAATTCATTGAAGCAGATTGGTCTTTCATAAATATCACCTTCTAATGCGCCCACCCTAGCCAATTAGTCTGCCTTTTCATTTCCCGGAATGGAACAATGCGAAGGGACCCAGACTAACGATATTGAATAAGACCGTTCAGATAAAGTTTTCAAGTGTTCCCGTATTTTCCCCAGAAAATAAGGGGGATACTTTCCTGGCTTCATTGCCCGGAGAGCTTCTATTGAGCTTAGACTGTCCGTGACAATGAAGTAATGGTCTTTGGGCAAGGTTTCAATGATCTCGAGGGTGTACTGAATAGCAGCTAATTCTGCGACGTAAACTGAAGCCGGATCACTGAGTTTTTACGAAGCGGTGATGTTCTGATTGAAGATGCCGAAGCCTGTGGACTTGTTGATGTTTGATCCGTCAGTGTAAAACACCTTTTCACAGTTGACTGTTCTAAATTTATCATAAAAAATATTAGGGACCACTTGAGGGCGTACATGATCCGAAATTCCACGAATCTCTTCTTTCATGGATGTGTCGAAAAACACAGTAGAATCAGAAGTATCCAAGAAATGAACACGGACATAAAACGGGTCTGAGAATTAAGCTTGACAAGCCTTTCGAAGTTTTCAATCACCATCGGATTCAAGATGTCGCATCGGATTAGCAATCGATATGAGAGCTCCCAGAATCGATTTTTCAACGGTAAGACGCCCGCGAGCACTTCGAGACTCATCGTATGAGTCGACTCCATGCAACCTAAGGCAATACGAAAACAACGATACTAAATTCTTTCCAGTTCAATGAAACGGGTGTTCGCCGCGGATCGGAAGCAAAAGCATCCGTATTCCATTAAGGACAATATCGTTGTTTGGTAAAGCCTGATCAGGTCTCCTGGTGGGCACCCTACCACGTTCCGGTTATTGTGCGAAGAAAATTGATTCTCTGCTGGCATTTTTGTTTCAGATACCTAATGTGACATCCCCAGGTGCCTTTGGAGTCGAACCAGATCCCGAGATGTTTAAATGTGAAGACCTGAGATATGGTTCCACCCCCTAGTTGAAGCTGTAATTGTGCTGGTTCTCGCTTCCTTGAAAATACAACCAGCTCAGTTTTCTCCGTAGAGAACTCGATACCCATTTGAAGAGCCCATGGCGACAAGTTGTCGAGGGTATCTTGCAATGGTCCTTGGAGATCTGCAGCTTTGGGTTTTATAATAGACACAACGTTGTCGTCGGCAAGTTGTCTTAGCGTGCAAGATGTGTTGATACATTCATCAATACGGTTTACGTAAAAATTGTATAAAAGGGGGCTTAAGCATGAGCTCTGAGGAAGACCCATGTAGCTGAATCGTATTGTCGACAAATCACCATGCGCGAAGTACATGTGTTTCTCAGACAACAGATTATACAGAAAGTTATTCAAAATTGGTGAAAGACCATGCTGATGCAACTTCTCAGATAGGATGTTTATGGAAACTGAATCAAAAGCCCCCTTGATGTCTAGGAAAACTGACGCCATTTGTTCTTTACGAGCAAGTGCCATTTGAATTTCGGTTGAGAGCAACGCAAGACAATCGTTCGTTCCTTTACCCCTGCGGAAGCCGAATTGTGTATCTGAAAGTAAGCCATTAGTCTCGACCCAATTGTCTAGACGAAACAGAATCATTTTTTCGAACAATTTCCGGATACATAGCAATCGGCCGATACGAATTGTTATCGAAGGCTGGTTTTCCTGGTTTTTGAATGGCAACAACTCTTACTTGTCTCCAGTCGTGTGGGACAATATTATTCTCAAGAAGCTTATTAACCCTTATGCACTCGAATGGATACCCGGGTACCTTTTCGAATTTCAAAATAAGAAATTTCTGAGTTAGGTTTAAACTAAGATTCTGCAATTCGGTCAATTCCAAGAACTAGTTGGACCATAACTTCTCATGCTTTGACTTTTCATTTTACAGTAAGGGGGGTCGAATGGGGGGGCTCAAATTTTTTTTATTACGTAAACACCCGAATGGGTACCCGGGTACCCACAAATAAAAATGCTTGTAACTAAGGCAAATTCCATCCGATTTGAATTTTTTCAGTACGGGTAAATTCAGAAATTTATCCACTTTTCGATGGCCGTGTATATTGCTGTAGTAGGTTCTTCTGGTTCCCGTTAATCCGGATTTCCGTAGAATGTTCCGACACTTGTGTTTTCCACCATAAATGTCATTTACTAATTTGAAACTTTTCCAAACCAGCTATTTGAGAAAGGCCGTACCAAAATGAACCTTTTGTAGAAAAATGACGTCATCTAAAGGGTAGTTGGCCTATTCTGGACTTACTCTCATAGAACGAAAAAAAGGAAATATAAATGAGAACGAAACTGTTTGGGAAGTAACTTCGTGATGTTTCGAAATGTTTGTTGCCAGAATTAAAAATTGTATTGCGTGCTCCTCGCAATAGGCCTGAAGTACATAATAATTTTCAAACTGAAGATAAGAAAGTGAAGTATATAAGGGAACATACATAAAGTACGTCACGCGTTTAGGGGGGAGAGGTTTCAAAAATACGTGACAATACATGGTGAATAGATTGAGAAATGCTCGACAAAGGGGGAAAGGAGTGGTAGAAAAATTCAAAATTTTATGTTACGTACATAACGGATGCCCCCTGAAATATATAAACATAACAACTCAGCATAGCACTTGATTTCATATAGCAATTCTTAGATAAGATTACAAAAATACGTGAAATCCGTGTATAAATGCCTCGATGTCGGAACTCATTTAGGATATCCGGGTTCCTGGGAACCAGGAGCACCATGTCCATCTTTATGGGTACCAATCCCAAAGAGCTTAAGTTCCTGAATCCAACAGTGCTAAAATTACTTCAATCGGTTGAAAAATGCTCAACTTACAGCGATTTAAAAAAATGGGTACCCGGGTACCCATTCGGGTGGTTAAAGGTGTTTTTTTTTTCGAGTGCACAACGGTTAAATAAATTCAATAAACGTCTTTTGGCTGAGTCAGGCAATTTATTCAACAAGTTGAATTTGATTTTGTCTAATCCCGGAGCTTTATTTTTACACGATAAGAGCGCAAGTGATAACTCTACCATCGAAAACGGTGTTTCGTTTGTATTTGACGTCACGGCGCGGGAGATCCTCTGGTCCGGAGCAGAGTCTGGGCATACTTCTTAGCGAAATCGAATAGCCAGCGCTTAGAATATTCCTCGCTTTCGTTTGTGGTGTTTTCGTTGCGCATTCGTCGGGCTGTGTTACAAAGAGTGCTCATTGATGTTTCTCTCGATAATCCGTCTGCGACTCGACGCCAATATCCGCTTTTCTTCGCCATTTTATTTTAGCGTCTAATGCCGCGTAGTTTCTAAAATTATCAGGTGTTTCGTTTTTCCTAAACTCGACAAATGATGAAGTTCTCTCCGCGTTTAATTCTGAGCACTCTTTGTCCCACCACGGGTTAGGGGGACGGATGGTGGAAAGGAGTCAGTCGTTGCCATAATTTCACTTACAGTATCATGAAAAATGCAGCTTTTCCAAATTTTTGTTTGCTTACTTTTTCTATATTAAAATAGGTATAGAATTCACTCAAACTAAAGAAAAATTTGCTGTAGTGTGAAAGAGCATGTCAGTTTTATTCGTATTCACGTCATCCAGTTATGGAACTAGGGGACGGGTATAGCGTGATGGGTAAGTCGATGCCTTTCACGCAGCCCGCCTGGGTTCGATTCCCAACCCCGCACATAGGGTCAGAAAGTTTTTCTGGCCCGAAGAGGCGAATGACATTAATGTTAAAACCTCTATAATTGAAACAAAAAACATCCAGTTATGGAACTGACATTACCCACCTGCCTTTTTTATTTTCATTTTTGATTTCGGGAGGCCCCCTTTCTAGATACATCTTTGTCTAAAAGTGATTGAATTATTGGAAAGCTGTTGTGGAGGTCTCAAAAATTGTCTAAAATCAAAATATTAAAATTTAGTTCTACTATTATAAACAAATCGCACGTAAAGAATATGTAATAAAATTACTAGTTGCTAAATGTCTTACCTAATCTTACTCAATGTTACACAATAGCACAGCTTAACCTAACCAAATAAACGGAATAATTAGTTGGTTAAGTTTCGGATCGTGTCTAGACAGGAAATCCGCAGTACAGCCACCGCCAGGAACGGAAAGAAAGCATGATATGCACAGCAGCAGTGAATTCGTAACCGTCTACGCCATAATTCGGTCTGCTCGTTATCACCAACTGATTAGCACCTCCTTGAAGCGGATTGTCGAATACGGGGATTCAATGGGTGTGTATAAAAAGCTATCCAAAGTGTGTGGGACATTTCAGTTAGACAAGTTCCGTTTGATTTTGCAGTGGTTGTCTCGCCAGGACAGCGTACAACGATGACGGACTGGAAAAAGTTACTAGTGATACTAATTTTTGGTGTAGTGGCGGTTGTCTGTGAAGAAACATCGACCGATCAGCTTCCCAAAGATGTGGACGAGGGTCGGGCAAGGAAGCGACTTCTTAAATTTTTACTCAAAGCTCGTAAGAACGGTCAACCACACGGGTGGATCAGATCGGTTCTAAAAGTTCGATCTTGTTTTTCTTTCTGTAGTCACACCAATGATCTCATCACTTTCTTACCTGCTGCTGATCAAGGCCAAGATAGTTGTGGTGGGTCTTTTTTTAGTTGGAATCTACTTCTTTGGGCACAAACTTTGGCCCGGTGGTTTCTGTGGGCACTCGATCGTTTCTGATGTGCCACCGCCGTACCTTGATGGATTCAGTGGAATCAGCGGATATCACTCCAGTGGACCGGACATTATTTCCAGCTACCCAGGACCGGAACCGTGGACACTTCCTGGCTCATACCTGCCACCAACGGGATCGTCTTCGCCGTCACTGCCTCCTTCTCGGCGCGGCAGACGGGATTTACTGCGTCGGGAGGACGAAGAATTGCTGGAAAATGAGTTATTTTTTGGTTGTCACAATCGAGGACCGATTATTTTACCTTGAGTTTTCCTTTATTTCAGAATGTACTGGACGGATCAGTTAACTGATATGGCATTCCGGTTTCTTGGTGTAACTGCGAGGGCATGTAGAAAACGATTCGTTTGTGAGTTTGACTTCCACGCACGAAGGAATCCACTCTTGCTGTTCGCAACACGGGCAATGGGGTGAGTGTAGTGAAGCCGCATAAAAAAAACCCGATGAATAATCCATCGTTTTTCGGTTTTTATTTAAGTCGTGACATTTTCCACAACTACCGGGACGCGAACGATGAACGAGCCCGATACTATCAGGACTGTGGCCGCATTTACGCGGAGTGCTCAGTACCAAAGCGATCTCCACCGCGTTACGTCCGCCGGAAGGGACAACTGCCGTCTACGACGACTACAGAAGAACCGGAACAGGTAGACGAAACTGTTGTCCCTGAGGTACCGGATTATGAAACTGCCAATGAAATATCGGCGGAAGAAAATTCCCGAATGAATCACGATAACGGTTGGCACCCGGTCACACCGGGACCGTTGGCGAATTTTATATTACGACGCCCTCAGTCGAGCGAACAAAATAGTGTATAGAAGGGAACTAGGGATGTCAGTGAAGCGTGAATTGACGAAGAAAAGAATGCGTGCTGCGTGTACATAATTACTTAAATTATTTTATTTATTGAAATGTTCACATGCTTTAATGTGGAAAATGAACTTTGAATCAAATTTACTTTTTTTCTCATTCACTCTGAGACAGCCGAAATGGTTAAACAGCACATTATTTTGGTCATACTTGTGTTGTATTTCATTGTATGTTGGTCGTTGGAAACTGGAGTAAAGCAGCACAATTACATCAACACATCAATTGCCAGAGATAGATCAGCTTTGGACAACGGGTTGAATATTCGTAAGTAAATTTTTACTTCCTCATGTCACGAACAGAAAGACAAAATACTTGTTGGAAACATTAAAACAAATCGTTGATATAATTGAGATCTGTTCAGTGATTTCAATTATAAGGCGTTGGTCTTACAAGTCAGTTATCATGTGTTCGAATCCCGACCTAAGATGGATTGTTAGGCAGTTCGCAACGCTGCACAGTGATGCCACCCCATATGAAAGTTGGCAATGGTTTCTAATGTATTTATAAGAAGTGCTGTATTTTGGTAGATTTGTATTTTCCAGCGTAATTTCAAAATAACTCAACAGATTCCTATCTAACTTGGCAAATATGCTTCTTCCACTTCAAATAGTATCTTTAGGGTATTTTTGAAGCGAGATGGATGTAGCAAAGGCTCCTAGCATTGTAAGTCGAATTTAATTAATTTGATCGAATTAAATGAGAATCGAAACACATATTTCTTGCATCTCAGAGAATAGAATTTAGTGATAAATATGAGTTTTATTTTAAAGTTTTGACGACAATTCCCGGTACTTTTGAAACCAAAAGTTGAGAACTCTTAAGGCAGGAGTATGTTCTTATGGCCAATAAATTAAAATAATTTTGAACACAAATTAGATGATATTGTTCATGTGTTTTGCATCGTCGATTTTAATGACGGTTTGAAATTATAAACTCACGTCACCCTGTAGCTCAAAAACTGGAAGTCGGATCTGGATTCAATTTGACAGCAACCTATGGGCTTTAAATTTAAGTTAGTAACCCACGTGAGTATCTTTTAACACTCCAAATACCAAGCCAGAAAAAAAGTTGTAACGGTAACTTTGAGCTGTCATAGCTCTTCTGTTTTTCAACAAATCTCAATAAATTTTACACCCTCGAATTTTGTACAGTTCGTAGATTATTTTAAGTATATCATTATTGACAATCGGTTAGTAAAAATCAATGAAAATATGATTTTTCCCGTTCTAGGTTTTTTTCAGGCGAAAAAAACGCCCTATCTGCTATCTAATTTTGTTTCCTTTGGCATCAACTTCGCGACTGAAAATTGCGAGCTCCAACTTTATCGAGTCATAACTTTGTTGTTAGTCAACCGATTTTCAAAATTTGTTCCCCATTGGAATGGTACTAGTTTCAGAATAAAAATGCACATATAGGTCATCGCTTTGAATTCAGAGATAATTATGGCCATTGTAAAAAATCCCATCTTTTTTGTGGTCTTCTGTTTACAGTTTTCTCTATAACTTTAGGTAGACAACTCTATTTAACGTATGTTTTAGTGCATTTTATTTCTGAAACTAGTACCATTCCAATGGTGAACAAATTTCGAAGATCGGTTGACCAACAACAAAGTTATGACGCGAGAAAGTTGAAGTTCTCAAAATTCTATTCACAATGCTGGTGCCGCATAAATGCAGATAGGGCATATTTTATTCGTGAAAAAAATCTTGGATCGGGAAAAATCACATTTTCATTGATTTTTCCTAACCGATTGTCAATAATGACATACTTAAAATAATCTGCGAACTGTACAAAATTCGAGGGTGTAAAATTTATTGAGATCCAAGCTCAAAGTAACTGTTCCAACTATTTTTTTAGGCTTGGTATTAGGAGTGTTAACATATATTTTTGGAATTTCACTTCTGAAATAACTAATTTGAGTCTTTGGCAATGGTTTGTCAAAAGATGGAAGTATTATCTATGGTTTCGAACATAAGATTCACAGATTTCTGGGATACGGGATACGGGATGGGATACGGCATAGTATACTTTTGGAAGACTACTTCAAATCCTGCAGAAATTTCAGAATATATGGCATCATCACAAGTCTTGTGCTATATAAATATATGAATATATAAATATAGATGACAGTAAAAGTGAAGAAATGTACGTACAATAACCTTCTCTCGGACACAGTCACAAATTTTATATAAATACTCCATGACAGTTCCAGTGGAAAACTTGGATCTAGGCTAAGTTGTTTTTCTGTGGGATTCTTCAGGCCATCTATGCTGGATCTGCACTACCTAGATTTGAAAAAAAAAGGATTCTGAAAACATCCGAATCATTGCATTATTTAAAGATATTCAATTTGTAAATAAGAAATATGCATACCAATAAATAAAGCAACCCGAGATCAAACATGAAAACGAAATTTTAAACGTATTTATTTTCTTCATTTCCATTTCAGGAAGAAACCTAACGATGGCGTTCGGCTTGGTAGTATTTCTTAAAGCTGGTGTTGTATTATTGTTCCTGTTTTTTGTCGGTTTATATCTGTACCTTAACAGAATTATTCCTGGCAACGGATTGGGACTGGACAGTCCTTCGGCCGCAGATTAGTACCGGAGATAAAATTGTGTCTGAATAAAAATCAATTTCAAAATTACTTGGTTTAAAGGCATTTCTTTCTTTTGACGAAGATATATTTTCCAGGGTAAACTAACTTAGCAAATTTATTTCACCTCTTATCTATTGTGACTATAAGTTTCAATTTCCGTAGCTTTTACCGCCCGTAAAATTATTGAGTTCAGTTCCCGGCCGGTGGCTGCTCAATTGGCCTTCTTCACCTTTTTCTTCTTGATTGCATTGATGCTGGAAGCAAGTTTGTCGATCTCTTTTTCATCGATCGCCCCCGGTTCGTACTTTTGTTCCTTCGGTTTGGATCGGCTAACGATTTCCCCGATACCGGCACCAACCTTACTCCAAACCATACCGAGTAGTTCCAGGGCAAGGTCCTGTTTGAAGAAAATGAAGCCCACGATGAAGATGAGAATGATGGCCGACAGTGAGTTTTGGTTGAGATCGTTCTCGGCCGTACGGAGCTCCGGACGGAAGTGCATTTCGGTGAAGTAGCTGCTACTGTTGGCGCTGAACTGAACCGTTGGAAGATTGTATCGGTAGTTTTTCTCCGACAGGCTCGTAGTTAGTTCGAGGTAGTACGTTTTGCCGTCAAATGGAATACGCGGGAAGAACACCATTATTCCCGGATTGATTTTGCTTTTCGGGTTCAGCGGCGACTCGATGCGCTGCGAGTGAACCGGCGAATCACTGCCCGTTTTGTACAGAAAGATTTTCAGTGTTTTGTAGTAGTCGTTTTCCGATGCCCGTACTCGAACGGTCACATCTACGAACGTCAGTGGACTGATGGCAATCATGTTGACGTCACGAATGTCACCCTTCTCGATGGTGATAATCTTTTCCTTCGGAATGGAACGATCCACGTTCGAATTGGGTGCGTTCGTTCGTACGTGAACGCGATACTGACAGCCGGGCTGTAAACCACGGATCCGGTACTGACCATTGAACTCGCTGGTACCTTCTTCCAGATGATTTCCGCAGCGATCGTCCGTCACGGCTTCTACCGCAACATTCGCAAACGGTTCTCCGTTGAGCGATGTAATTGATCCGAAAATGGAGAAAGCCGTGCGAGTTGCTCTCAATTCTTCCGTAACCGTGGCACCTTCTTGTACCTCGATCAATTTAGAATTGGGCTTGAAGTCGTACTCCTTCATCATTGCCCGCAAGTAGTATTCGCTTGGGGACAGCGAGTGGAATTTGATGGTGCCATCTTCGCCTGAGAAAGGAAGAAGAAAATGAGTAATTTTGTTGATAGATTTTACGTTTCAATCACCCGTAATTAAATTCTTTCGATAACTTTCCGCGCCAGATAAAGACAACAACACTCCCGGAAGCCGTTTACCGGCATCATCCCGGACCGTGACAATAATCTCACACAATTTATGACCACTGAAGGTGTTGGTCGCTTTGTCGAAGCTGGAAAACACGTACGATTCTTTCTCCGCCGATAGTTCAACCGTCAGACTAGCATCGATCGGTCCAAACTTGAATTCTCCTGCGGCGTTGGTCATCGTTACCAACGGTGTGAGTTCCGAGTTTTTCGGAAACAGTAGCGTAATCTTGGCATCTCTAATGGAAGGATTAGTTTTGCCGTTGATCAGAAGACCTTTATTGGCAATGATTTTCGTTGGCACCTCGGTGCAATCCGGTCCACCAGTGACTTCCAACCAAACCGGACTGAACAGCATGATGTCGCTCAACGGCGTCAAGTGGATGTTTTCTCCTGATTCCAGGTAAAAATCGTACTTGTAAACGTGCCGGTTATTCAACATCTCGTCGGTTGGAATAAAGTCAATCGTTTTAATTGAGCTTCCTATGGAGACCTTGGTCGAATAGGTGTGCTTCTCTTCGGCCAATATTTTAACCGTATTCAGATGCTTCACTGCCGTTATGGTCAGTGAAGTTGGATCCGCCGTTGTAAACGATTTAGCAACGTTATCATCGTATTTGTGGCACCCAACCAGGTTGATGGCGTAGCTTCCGGCTGCGTTCACACAGAATGTGTTCAACCCAGGGTTCAATGCAATATCTTGTAATTTGGCATTTTCCACACCTTCTTGTTTGTAGTTCATTTTCGTACTATGACTGGCCATTATGGAAACTACGTATCCACTCTGAACAAATTTCGGCACAGTTTCCTGAGCTGACTTTACGTTGATCTTAAGCGAACTCGACTGCCAGCAAATTTTAGTCTTTGGGACAGTCACTTCGTAGTTTCCGGGAAGAACATTACTAAACGAATACCGACCAGCTTTGGAGTCGGTTTTCAATGGGTGACCAATTGGATGTCCGTTAGAATCGAGCGCTGTTAACGTCACCGATATGTCCTGCGAACAGTCACTACCAGCAGCATCATCTAGGCAGTGGATTTCCCCTTCGACTGTAGCCCGCAGCTGAGAGAAAATTATTCCACCCAATGGTGATCGATCAACGCTGATAGATTGTGTCAACGGGAAAAATTGAATACCGGCGGCATGTTCCTGTTCGCTTGTTACAACCCGTGCCGTGTACTGGCCACTTTCAAGATACGTGCACCATTCGCCTCCGGCATTTGGTTTTGTTGGGATTTCCACCTGAAACGTTGGAGCTTTCCTAACGATAGAAACCCGATGAGATTGTTGAGAAATCACTTGACCACACACCTGAAAAGGAAAACATATTTTTTCTAAAATCGAAACATTTCCCCTAATAATTTTCCTTTACTTTAAACCCAGCTACCACTATATCCGGCAAGGCCGGTTTGCTTAGCGAAATTTTTACGATATGATCTTTGAATTGTAAATCATCGGCCGACACCTGAATGGTGTAGGTTCCCGCTTGGATATTATCGAGCAAATATTTGCCATCGCTTCCGGTTGTGGCAATTTCTCGCCCGTTGAGTTTCACCTTTGCACTGGCTACCCCTGGGCCGCTGCTAGCGAGCAGGACCTTTCCGCTGACACTGAATCCTGTGACCTCGAAACTCTCGGACAAATCCACACTGTCCCGTCCTACCGTAAACTCCATGGCTTCCGGTCGGATGTGAAATTGAATATCTTTGCTAGTGAAATGTGGTACCACACGATATTTTCCAGTAGAAACACTAGGAAAAGTAAACTTGCCCGTGGCTTTATTAGCTTCTACATAGCACCGAGGTGCGCTATCAAATCTTGGGTCCGTTCCCGTTACCTTCAAGTTACTTTCCGTTGGACATTTTACCATCGAATCAGCACCTTTCTCGGCATACAGTAGGAATCCTACATTCCCGAAAGGTTGCCCATCGCTGACTACACCGCCTTCCACCTGGAATCCGGCTACGACTAAAGACTTGGAAGGGATTTCCGTATTACCAGTAGTCACCGTTACGCCGTATTCCGATTGTACAAAATGCCACTTATCGTGCTTCACTTTAATGACATATTTCCCCGACTTAATCGGGGTGAAAGAAAATATACCATTGCTGTCGGTGAATGTCTGTCCAATTTTAGTATTACTTTCGGATCTCAATTCCACTTGAACTCCCTTGGCTCCGACCGATTGCCGGTACATTTCAACCTTTCCGGTGATCCCAAAACCTTTGAACAGAAAGTTAACATCCTTCCCCTGACTGCAGATATCGGTGGTTCCGTCAAATTTGATTGCCACTTCTTCCGGTTCGAAACTCCATCCCGGCGGAGGAATCACTTTCAGCACGTACTGCCCTTTGTCGTACAGCGGAATGAAATAGTACCCGTTGGACGGTGAGCAATCCGTTTTGATTTTAAGGCTACCCTGCTGATTGTACCTGTAACGATTATGTGCCCATGCATTCGGGTAATTCAATTAACATTCATTAAAAACCACTTACAGTCCTACTTCCACCTTGCTGAAATCCAGGTCCGAGTTGGCATTTTTGATAAAGCCTCCACAGCCAAACACTTCATTGGCAAAACAAAATTCCGGCACAGCAAATAAAAGATAGACTAGATGAACCAACCGGAGACGGAGGTGCCTCATTTTATCGGACGATTTAAACGAAAAATCGTGAAAAAATCGACCGGTGCAGAACCGAAATGTGAATGCGACAGATGACTTTCTGCTCAGCTGTCAATTATAGTAGGGAACAATTCTATACCGTTACCATTTTCGATTAAATTGTTGATAACAATCGATGAATCGATGAAATCAACGGTTATTTCGTTTTACACTTATATCTAGTAAATTCTACGAGGGAAACTGGTTGTCAACAAAATTTGGTTAGTGGTTGGCCAATATTATGTTTGATGTCCACAATTTCTGTAGCACTAGATTTTGGCTATAGTTTGCTCATTTTCTAGATATATATTTTAACGTGAGGTATCATGCACAAATTATGTTACGCATGAAAGGGTTTGAATTACAGACTGTCATAGTAGCCACCTTCCTGCTATAAAAGACATCATATTAACAAGATATCCAGCTTTCCCGAACAAATCTTTGACATCTTTTTTTGCGAGCATGGCGCCCTCAGGCGAGTCTGCATCGAATCTCGTATATAAAAGTAGGGGAGAGAAATGTCAAATTCGTGCACGCCAAAATAGCAGCACTGCGCACCCATACGATTGACATGACATGTTGAATGTGATTGCGCGCGATTTCGTTATATACTGAACTTAAGATTAATTTTGCTCCAAGCTGACAGAGTCTGCTGCTATGGAAGCTGGTTCCTGAAACCAACGTATTTTGCTTTGGTGGCGTTGTTGTTAACAATAGGTTAAGCTACGTTCATACCGATTTGATGCGCACAGAATATAGTTATAGAAATTCGGACCAATACTGAAAAGCTCAAAATTTTCAATCCGTGGCAGAGAAATCAAAAGTCGAAGAGTTTTTCTATCGGCAACCGTTGGGTAATATTATGTTATTGTCTTGTATTTGTTGTAAAAAAAAGTGTTTAGTTGCACTTAACAGTTCGGCTGAAAAGTTCGTATCGTTTAATAGAAACACACATTTTTTTGCCACAATTCGTTTTTATTATTCAACATAATTGCCATCAGAGGCGATACAGCGATTATAGCGATCTTCCAACTTTTCGATACCATTTTTGTAGTACGATTTGTCCTTTGCCTCAAAATAGGCCTCAGTTTCAGCGATTACCTCTTCATTGTTTCCAAATTTTTTACCAGCGAGCATTCTCTTGAGGTCTGAGAACAGGAAAAAGTCACTGGGGGCCAAATCTGGAGAATACGGTGGATGAGGGAGCAATTCGAAGCCCAATTTGTTCAATTTCAGCATGGTTTTCCGTTGTTGTTTTTGATCGATTGTGAGCTCACGCGGCACCCATTTTGCACAAAGCTTTCTCATATCCAAATATTCGTGAATAATATGTCCAACACGTTCCCTTGATATCTTTAGGGTGTCAGCTATCTCGATCAACTTCACTTTACGGTCATTGAAAATCATTTTGTGGATTTTTTTCACGTTTTCATCGGTAACAGCCTCTTTTGGACATCCACTGCGTTCATCGTCTTCGGTGCTCATATGACCAGTACGAAATTTTGCAAACCACTTACGAATTGTTGCTTCGCCCGGTGCAGAGTCTGGATAACACTCATCAAGCCATTTTTTGGTATCGGCGGAACTTTTTTTCATCAAAAAGTAGTGTTTCATCAACACACGAAATTCCTTTTTTTCCATTTTTTTCACAATAACAAAAGTAGCTTCACTCAAAATGCAATATCTCACAAACTAATAATCAGACAGCTGTCAAATTTATACACGTATCTTTTGAAGGTTGGTACTAACTGAAAATGGTATGGATTTAATTATAGTGGCGCCCTCTCATAGAAACGATACGAACTTTTCAGCCGATCTGTTATATCGTAGAAAAAGAAGTGATTTATAGGATTATCTCTGAAATCATCAGAGTCATTCCAATAAAGTTCCTGTTGTTTGTTTATATTTTTAATCAGTAAATATAGAAGAAGGGATTATAATATTAGGAAATAATTTTAGGACTTAGATATTGCAAAAACATTTAAATTATCCTACCTTGCTACGAGAAGATCATAAATTTTCAATCAATTTTATTACATATGAATAGTGTTATTGTAACAGTAGTCATCTAATTAGTGTGTTATTTTGAGTATTACTTAACTTTCTATCACTAAAGAAAAGTTCACTACTGATTTTTAGTAAACGCGATTCTCACTGAAACTGCTCTCACAGGTCTCAGTAGTGAAAAACACACTAGCGAACATTCCTTTCGATTATGTCTAAGAAAAACGTTAGCACATTGAATCTAATATTAATGAAATTTTAATTTCAAACAATACTTTACAAAAACTACAAACTTTTTGAAGCATTGAGACCCGTTACTAGAGCTAGGAAATAAAAGCTCGAGTTGTTCTTTGTGAATGTTCTCTAACGATTAGTAAGTGCCAAATGTAAATATCGAATAAAACGTACGTTTCATAAGGATTCGTTTTAGCAAAAACCACTGATATCGGATCTTTGACCAAACGTAGTTGACTTCCAACTACATTTGTTTCGTTCGGTATTTTGTATTGTTTGGCCCGTAAATATTTGAATGGCGACTAACCATTTTGCCAACTCCCTTTTATCAGAAGGAAACCTAGCGAAATTTATGATATTATCACTAATTTTCCTCCAGAAACCATTGCTAGCAGAAATGATTTGCTTATAATTACCTGTGGTTGAAAACGCCATCTTTTGACTCAGGCTTCGAAAAATTTGCATAGCAACTGGCAATAACACATTTCATTTTACTGTCACTTTCAGCAATACTTCTAAATCACTGGTATTCAATACCCAAATCACTGGAAACTCAGTTTTATCACTCCGTCCAAGTCGTTTCCTTATATAGGTGCAACCGCATGAAGAAAGATGTGAACACTGCTTAAACACAGCATTTGACAGCGAGCGATTCTTCATGATCAATGTGGGAACATAGATTGGAAAAGAACTGACCAAATATATACACGCTCATTCAATATTACTCTCAAGTGAGTCATTTGTACTCACTTTTGCTTATTTGGTTCAAATGTCAAAAAGTGAGTAATATTGATTTATAAGAATGAGTAACTTCGACTCAGTTTCTAAATTGACAACAAGTTTTACTCACAGAGCTTTGAAAACGTTGTGTGAAAATTTACGTGCACTGAACTTTTCCCTTTGTCGGAAGGCGGAACTTTTCCCTCTGTCGGAGGTGGAACGGAGGAAGGCAGACGGATCCTTTCCAATGAGCGATGAACAGGTAACGGCTTCCTTCATTCGTTGGAAGTAAGTCAGCAAAGCATTCCTTATTCGAATCCCTTATTCAATTCGCTTGATATTGAGTAATATTTACTCACTCGAGCTAATTTTACCATTTGTAGCACTGAGTAAATGTTACTCAGAATTTGACAAATACCATATTTACTCAAAAGTGAGTAAACAAGCTTTGCTCACTATAGAGTAGTTCCACTTTTAACGAAAGTGAGTGAAATTGTACTCACTTTAGAGTAACATTGAACGAGCGTGTAGCGGAAATGAAAATTTCCGTAAGTTTTGTGAGATAAATTCAGTTCGAGGTGACGAGGCTTGAATACTTTGCAACTAGTGTATCCAGGCTCTTGAACAGTGAATTGATAAGTTCAGACCTTAGAATGCGGATAACGGATAGCGTTTAAACGCGTTATCAATTACCGCTTTACGCGAGTGGGTATGTGACTAATTACATTCTATACACATAGATTTAATTTCTTTATTCGGTAATATGTTTGACGATTGATTTTTTTACCGGACGATTCATACGGTAAATCTGAATAGTCGCCGAGTGCGGCGAAAACCTGGCTGCCTGTGTGGTAAAATTATCTTCCAATAACCTAATTTCGATGAGAACTGATTGAAACAGTTATTAAACAGTTATTAAAACTGTTATTAAAACTTTCAGTAAGTGTCCTTTTATTAACCAAACGAAAAAAAGGCGGGTGGGTAATGTCAGAGACATAACTGGATGTCGTGAATACGAAAACAACTGACATGTTCCGAAACACTTCCGAATATCAATTAGTTGATCGATTGTATGAATTATGCAAGCATTTCCCTTTTCCACATTTTTCGCAAAAACAAAGAAGTTTTCACTTGATCTAGATTACTGTGAATTTCACACAGCGAAAAGTGCAAAAATCAAATCAAACAGTTCTAGATTTGCACTAAACTGAGGATATTTCCTTTCGATTTGCGAGCAAGAAATCCTAATAGTTCTTTAGAAAACTTTTAGAGCCATTAGAACGGCTTATTTTGAGTAATGCTTTCCACCGTTGCTTTTTCACCAATGTAAATGACGCAGCTGTGACGTAATCGCTCTTGGAAGCGAAACTAGCTTTGCAAACGACACAAAACACATCTGCTCGCAGTGGCGATAGAATCCAAACTGATTCAATTTTTTTTGAGAGGCTGGTTTTTACCTGATTTCGTTTGTAGCTTTTTCACTAATGGGCGGTCCTAACGGCTATAAAAATAGCCGCATAAAGAATTTTAATGTCGATTATTTTATTTCGGATTTGCATAATTTATTGAAAGAAACTATTAGGGATGCAGTAGGGATTCGTTTCTAGCATTCAGAAGGACCAAATTGAGGAACTCACTACGATATTCAACACTTTTCGGGACATTTTTCTCGATCGATTTGTTGTACAGCAGCAGATATTTTGTTCTCTTCCTCAGAATGCATTCTGATTGGCTGGTGTTGGCATGGGTCAAATTGGACAGGTTTTTCAATAGTGTACTATTGAAGTTTAAGTTGAAACATTTCGATTCTATTGGTAGTTAGATTACATCAATCCTTTAACAGATCACTAAGCTATGAGCTTTAAAAATACGAGCAAGGCAAACGCGCCTTATGGATTACCCCCTTTGATACTCGTTTATACCAAACATTTCAGAAAGGTTTAATTTTGAATTATTTGAGATTATGTCACACAACTGAATATTTTATCATAAAATTGTGATCATATTTCCGATGGGGTGTAGCAAAAATTATGTTGATTCGTTAGATACAACAGGAGATATTCACGATCTAAAACTTATCACTCTCTCATAGGGTAAATTTTGAAAAGGTACCCCATAGTAAAGTAAGTCGTATTCACGACAAAAAATCTGGAAGGGTTCATCGAAAGGATTGAGTACAGGTGTTAAAGTTTTTAAAACATTAGAACCACTGAAAGCTTTCCGTTTACTTATAGGCAGAAAATAATGTTGTATAACTTGTCCACTTGCACTTGCAACACAAATCGTTCGAGGGTAATTTTTGGTGGACTCGACTGATTGTACAGTGTTTTTGAAGGCGCTCATAATTCCAGTCAGCCGGGACATTTGACACTTTTTAATTATTTCGTGGAATAAAATCATAACCACAACAGGTTGGAATTTTCTTCATTCGTTTTTGTGAAAGGGAAACAAACAAACAAAAAAATACCGAACAATTCGTCCATTTGGTTTACAGTTTACGGTAGTTGTTTGACAGTTCAGCAATTACCGAACTGATTACCGAGCGTTCAGCCGACGACACGACCAGACACTCCGAAGAAAAATCTGAACAAAAAGTGTTCGTGAGTGATTTACCGCCAGTTACCATAAATATAGCGACCCCTCGATAATCATGAAAATAATTTTCTTGAGCAACACTGTTTAAGTTGCTATGAACTAGTTACCAAGGAGCGTTATAATAAATAAACAAATCATTTGAGAAAGATGTGAAACTTTTGTATAAATTTAAATTTTGTTTCAACGTTCTTTTTAGATTTGCGCCGACCACAATAGTACAATAACCAAATCTGGTACAAATCAAATTATTTGAAGGAGACCTGCTTGCACTGGAGGCTTTCGATGTGCACTTCAAAACCTATAATTTCGATCAGATCTAATATACTGAGAAATTTGATTCCCGTGCTGTTCAAATGCCTTTCATATTCATCAAAGTATACACGCACTTTGCAAAGACCTCAAATCACTGAGAGTAGAATTGAAATGGTTTTACTTTAGAAAGTCATTAGAAAATAGCAAATATGCTTTCAATACTAAATTCAGATGATCAGACTGATAAAAAGTTTCGCAATGACGGATTGAATGACTGCAAAACTTAACACCATTTAAAAACTCATTTACATAGCAGATGGTCATTATAGATCTAAGTATGGTTACGTTGAACTATTTAACAAGTATCCATGAACATTGAATTGTTTGGAAGTCATTTTAAATATGTTCGAGCACCAGCAAGCCTTAACGAAGACCTCTATCCGATTAAACTAAATGATAATTCCACTCGAGGCAGTTTGTTTTGGTTACATTTCCCAAGTCTCCAATATGCAGTAACCAAGGTTATGGTAACTGTTATTTAGAATCAATAATCCATCAACTTGTGTTGCCAGTTTCAATAGTTTTTCAGGAGATTTCGTTTTGACATTACAAGTTACTGAGGGGTAGTTAAATTTGCGATACAGTTTCGATAGACGAGTGGCAGGTCGTGTCGTCGGTTCAGCTGTTGAAAATTCGGTCAAAATTTACCGAATCCTGCGAAATTTTTTAAGTGTGTATAGTATTGTTCAGTTCGCATACTGTACTCGAATTCGAATTCGTGGTCATCTTTTCGGACAGTTTATGTTATTGAATGCGAACTATTAGACCAAAAAAATTCTTTTAAATACATTAAATATACCTTCACAAATATACAAATAATTAATTTAGTCAGCGTTTCACGTTGGACAAATTTCAATTTTGCATATCAACAGCATTTCGATTGAAAATAGATATATTCCTGGAAAAAATAATCCATAGCGTTAGTAATACAGTTCTTCGTTTGAAATGGTATTAGCTTACTAGTAGAAAAGCTGCCCCTAGGAATAGTGCCTTGAGCCGCACGTCAAGCTCCGGTTCGTTGAAATAGATATTGTTAGTATAGGATGAACTGGTCACGTTCCATGCTCTGGTGATGGAACCTTTCTGATTTCGCATTTCCCGATCCAACACTACAAAGTGAGCCTCGCTCGGCATGCGAACCGCATTTTTCAGAGAAATCGGAATCCGAAACATCGTGTCCAAATCACCGTTCATGAGGATAATCTCTCTGGATACCAGACCGTAGTCTTGCTGTATACAACCAATCAGATTGCCCGGTGTTGCCCACAACTCCAGGAATTGGTTTTTACAGAAGCAACAGAAGATTCCACAACCGAGGTTCTTTTTCAGCAGCATGACTTCCTGATTGCTTCGATCGACGATCGATAACTGGAAGGGTCTTAGAGAACCCCAGCAGCGATCGCTGGGATCGGAACTTTCCGATACACCGAAAAGTGCTTCGCTCGAGGGACCCCGCACGGTATACCGATTCTCGGATGACACAGCTGTTAGAACTAAGGGGAAAACTGAGGTTCGCATGGCGTCTTAATGTATCGGTCGGAAATTCAACTTACATTCGTTGAGTTCATATGTTTGCTCAATGTATACGGACGCCAATCCGTACAGGAAGTCCAGCCCAGATCTTGGATTGAATGGTGTTAGGAATGGACTGTCAACTGATCGTATTGGCCTATTGGTTGAGGTTGTTACATTGACAGTTTCTGCAAGTTTCACAATTGTCACTAATTGAAAAGGCACTAATTCAACATCAATAATTCAACTCACGATCGTTATCTCGCTGTTGAGGTTGGGCTGTAATGATTTTGGTTTCTCCTGTGTGCACTGAAAAAAAAATTACAGAAACGAGTGAAGATTATAGACGGGTTATGAGTAAGAATAGGCTCAGGTGCGTGCCTACGGGTACCACATTGCTCGGCGGTGCGACTCGTAGTTCAGCGTCATATCCGTAGTCCCAACTTAGATCGAACGTTGGATTGTCCTGTTCCTGGTAGTGTGGATTGGTATTTAGGTGAGACATCTTCGAACGAATGATGATAGCCCATTCGTGCGGTCGATGGTGGTGGCTGGTGGTCTTATCACAATGGCACTAAAATATCAGTGACAAGTGCTGTTGTGGGAGAATAGTAAAATATTTCAAACAGATTGGTCATCAAGCGAATATATTTCAAACACTTTCAATAATGAACCGACCCTAGAAAAATTCCCGGCATCAACGAAACATTCAACATAAAAAAATTATTTCCTTTCTACTCGAAAATGCGAGGAACGATATCCATAGAAAAAGCTAAACATAAAATCCATCACTGAACCTAAAACAGGTTCGTCCAAATATCGAAAACCATTTAGCTATCTTATCACTGGCCGTTATCAGTTTGGTTTGTGTTCTCCGCAGTTATCGTTCGAGAGGTAGACTGGGCCGTTGTCCATTAGAAGTCACGAAAGAAAAAAAACAGAAAGAAAGGCAACAATTTTTTTTATGGTGCTGTCAACTATCCATCGATTGTTCATTGGAAGGCCAGGTGTATTGAAAAATACCTTGACTTAGAGGTGTTGGTTTTAATGTCAACAAATACTGCTTTTATTTCATTATGCTTTACATTTTATTTATCATAGTATCATTAATGTGTGTGTGTGTTTGGTTTGTATATAATATAGATATAGATTCGATTCACTGTTTTTGTCTGTACTGAATGTTTATCGTACCTAAAATCCACGTAGTGGGATTTCATTACTAACACAGGATATATTTCACAAATACACTTTTGAAGTTGGGCCACAAAGTGTTGTCACATTTTTTTGTTTAGTTATTTTTTTCTTCTTCGGATTGCAGGATTCTACACGTATTAAGTATTCAGTTGTCGTATTGTTTATTTTTCGTTGAAACTGAAATTTAAAATACAGGTATTCTTTGTTTATTTCAAATTAGCTGCTCATTTTTTTCGTGTAGTTTAGTCTCGCTTCATACGAGTTTCGTTCGTCGTATGTCTGTTTTGTTTTGTTTGTTTGAAGCTTATTGTCAGATTTATTTACTTTTGTATATATTCTGTTAATGACATAAAAATGGTTGTTCGATGGAATGGAACTGTTGTGAGTAAATGGCTGTGCACAATATATTAATGTTTATGATTCAGTACAGCGATAAATAACACTTAGTTTTTGTTTTATTCTTGAAATGATTTTAAAATGTTGTACAATATATGCAGTAGCTTATTTGATTCCTACAGGTAATGTGTAGTATGTAAATAACATTTGAATAGAAAAAAGTATTCAGTGCTACATTTACGAAATTGTACGTTTCAGTACGAGAATTGAAATAATCTCTTTCTAACAGTGTGGCCACTCTTTGACGAGGCGACAAATGATAAACGTCAAGTGGAATAAGCATATCTTACATCCACTATAAAGCTTCTCAACAAAAGAATATCAAGTAAATATGTAAATTCCATTTAGGAGCATCGCTTGCCCGTTAGTTTTTTTTTCTCTTTTGGCTGGTAGTTTTAGGTCCTTTAAGACAAACACGTATAAGGATTAGATTTTGCTCGATATGCGCGATTTATAAACAACACTTTTCGACTAAGATCAGAGCAAAGGTTGGACGTTGTCCAAAGCCCAGTTATTCGTTTACAATTATTCAACACAGACGTTGATAGTTCCTAGAAATCATCAAAGGTAACAAAATCCAAAGTGCGTCACTAACGAGAGCTTCGTCCTGCTCAAATCCTCCGGTGGCGCAAATACTCTTTGGTTGGTTTCCTCGTTTATAATCCGCTGACTCCAACATCGACCATTGCTCGGTAAAGGCAAGGGTTTTTGGCGCACTCACGTGGTCCCAGCTGGGGTCCCGGGAATCCACGCAAGATCATCAGTGCCGATCGTGCCGTTGACTGACAATTCGCTTGGCCATCGCAGATCGCATCGGCTTCTGCAAGGTATTGGAAGTCGCAAACTGTTTGAGAGGTACCCTGTTGGAGAAAAAAGGAAATTATTTCCCGAATAGCACAAATAGCTTCGTTACACTTACACATAAATAACAAAGCTGATGAGCACCACAAGCTGGCAGCAGCTCCTGATAGATGTCTCCACTTAGAACGTCAACACCGCGACACCTACGTTCCAGAGCGTCTAACAGTGGACATTCGTTTGACTCTACGGAATAGGAAATTTCCAAAATCAAATCCAAAAGCCACAGATTTCAACTTACCCACGGATAAACTACGGCCGTAACCTTCAACCGCCGGTGCATAGTGGCCAGCTCCTAGTTCATCCTCGAACTCGGGTACATCGTTTCGGAAAATTTCCTGATATCGCTTAGTAACTCGTTTCTTCTTTTTCTTCTTTTTGTCGTCGTCCAAATCATCTATATCGTTTTCCACCGCGTCTTTGGCAACCTTGTCGACCGGTTCCATGGAATGTCTGAGCAGAAAGGAGAGGTTAGTAGTTATGATAGCAAGATACTAGTAATATTTAAGGAAGTAAGTTTAGTAAAGTGAATTTAATATAAATTTAGGCTGACTCCCAAAAACTGAAGCTATTTCAGCTTCAAGCAACAACTAATCTAGTTTCAACCTTAGCTGCTGTCAAATTCCATAGTATAGAATCCATACATTTGACAGTTAGGGTCAAAACTGAGTTGGATCAGATCAGACCCTGTCAGCTTGGAGCGAAATCAATCTTCAGTTCAGCTACGCCATCTCACGGCATCACATTCAACATATCATGTCAACTGTATGGGTGCGCAGTGCTGCTATTTTGGCGCGCACGAATTTGACATTTCTCTCCCCTACTTCTATGTACGAGATTCGATGCGGACTCGCCTGAGGGCGCCATGCTCGCAAAAAAGGATGTTGCCAAAGATTTGTTCGGGAAATGTGAGAGCTGGATATCTTGTTAATATGATGTTTTTAGTTGGACTTAGCTTGAAGCGAAAACACCGTGAGAATGATAAGCGAAATTAGTAATTTACACAACGTAGCAGAAGTGGGTTCTTTCTTTAACTGTAGAGAAATGCGAGAAGTGTATATGAAAAACTGGATAACCAAACATTTATGGAAGCTGATATCAGAATACGAAATACTCTACGTTCAATCTGATTGGATCGCTTTGATTTATTGCAAGCAGCAATGCGGTAAAATTTCATTTTCAATCGAATCATATCAGATGGAAAAGAAATTTATGGCCACTGACCGTCACCATATCGATAAAAATTCACATGACTTTTGCTACCATTTTCAAGTGAAGCTCCCAGAATTCATCGTTAGTTGAATAATCGTACCCAGTCATTTGAAGTTTTGCTTACTCAGTTTCAAGTGCCAAGTAGTCTAGCTGCTTCATTGTCTTCGCTCTTGGTAGTGAGCAAGTTCAATGGAATAGAAAATGGAGTAAAGTATTAAAAATGAAAAATTAATGTGTATTCTGTAATTGATATTTCAGCTACCTGGTTCGTCTTTCATCTATTATTTTGAACCAATTCGAATGTTTACGTAAACCTCATTTGAAGACCGTTGTCACACTATTGAAGGTGATATTTTGTTACTTCAAGAGATCAACTAATGGTGGTTAAACATCACCCAACAAGATTTAACCGCTTTCTCAGTGGGTATTTACGGTACTTCCGGAACCGGAAAATGAGGAGCGGAATAACTGAAGTAAGATTGTTTTGACATTTGCCAAAAGGATGGACAAATTAGAGAAATTTATAAAGAATTTTCAAGAGAATTGCAACTCTCACTTAAACTAAAGTTTTTTACACTATTCAGTCCGATAATTCCGAATCGAAAGTCGTATCAAAATAAAATTTGGAAAATTTATATGGAATTTTAAAACCTTTCATTTGAATCTAAGCTTGTGTGAATCGTGTGAAACCTGAGAAAAGTTAGTGCAAAAATTTTCATTGATTTTCAAATTTGATCCCGTTGTTCCGGAATCGGAAGCTGGATTCGAATGATATTCAGAAACTTTGTAATGAATGTAAGTGCATTTTTTCTTTTATTTGCACATAATACGCTGTAATTCCAGAACCGGAAGTCGGATATGAATAAAACTTAAGAACTCGGACCATGAGGCTTTTCATTTGAATCTACGTTTGTGAGATCCGTTTCAGACATCTTTGAAAAAATTTAGTGCAAAAAACTGGAACACACATACAAACATTTCTGAACTGATATCGACGCACTGATTCGAATGGTATATGGCACTGCGGCCTTCAGGGCCTCGGTTCGGAAATCGGTTTTTACAGTGTTAAAAGTTGCGTTCCTAAAATCTTCGAGACCTTAAATCATTCAATACAAAGACTCGAGGGGGCATTCGCCCTGGGCGCAACATTTGAAAGGGGCGGCAAAGTCATTTGTGGGATCTTTTTTTTCTTTTTTTTTGCTCGTTGAAGATCTTTGCGGATGGATTTCCGGATTTTTGTACACCTTTTTTTTCACTCCGAAGATCTTTGCGGATGTCCGGAGGCGGCAAAATTCTTATTTTGTCCCAGGCGTCAAATTTCCTCGGTACGCCACTGCTCGAGTGCTCGAGTGCAAGGATAAAAAAATTAGAAAGTCTGAGATCGATCATCATTGTAGATCGGAATCATTTTTGTGAACAAAAACGAAAGGTCTCGCCCTGGGTTTACCATATATATCATGATAGAGGAACGTGATCAATCGGTTCGACGATCGGACCGATGCCGGCCGACAAATCTCTTTGATTTATATCATTGAAAACCTGCGCAAGTTGAAAAAAATCCTTGGTTTTTCTTGAAGTAGTTTGAAATGTGACGAGTAATCTAACTAAAGATCCACTATCAGTTTTTAAGAGTGAGATGATTGATCATGTCAAATATTTTACTTATTTTTATTCAATATTTCCCAAAAGCCATGTGGCAGATTTATTTACATTATTAATATGGTAAATTTAAAGAACTTCTGTGTGAGATGATTTTTATCAATCAAATTGTAATCCTGAAGATTAAATATTAAAAACCTGTTTTAATCCACCTAGTGGTGTAATGATGCCTTTCTCATATTAATCATACTATCATATATAATACTGTGGTATTCTTCAAAATAATTTTCTTCGATTCTTAAAAGAATAACCGAAATCGGTTTGTTTGACCGGCTACTGATAAAAACTATCAATTGGAAAAGATTTGAGGTCGATGTAGAAATTTTTTTAAGGTTTTTCCTAATTTTCAGTGATGGTATACAATTTTTAACCCACTTTACCCTATATTTCCGGATCCGGAAGTCGGATCCGCATGAAATTCAGGAATTACGTATGGGACCACAGGACCTTTCATTTAAATCTAAGTGAAAATCGGTTCAGCCATCTCTGGGAAAAGTTAGTGCACTTATTTTCACAATTTTTTGCACATTTTACCTCATAATTCCGGAACCGGAAGTCGGATCCAAATAATATTCAGGAATTTTGTATGGGACCATAGGACCTTTCATTTGAATCTAAGTTTGTGAAAATCGGTTCAGCCATCTCCGAGAAGAGTTAGTGCAAAAAAACGTTACATACACACATACGCACATACACACACACACACACAGACATTTTGTGTACTCGACGAACTGAGTCGAATGGTATATGACACTCGGCCCTCCGGGCCTCGGTTCAAAAGTCGGTTTTCACAGTGATTGCATAACCTTTCTATATGAGAAAGGCAAAAAAAACCGAACTTAGTCAGATAGAACAATTCAATTAAGTGTAAATATTTTTTAAAACGTTTAGTTTTTTTAGTTCCATACTCGACAAACCAGCGAACCCATATCCTGCGCAGACTAACTAATTCGTTCTCCCTTTTCACATTGGCAGTCCATTGGAAAGATCTCTAGTTGGTCATATAAACACTAAACCAAGCATCAAAATAGCCTGTTAAGTGAGATAAAGTGTGGGCTCGATTGGCGTCACCCGGTAGATACGTGTTCCCTTACAATGTCAAATACTTTCGCGTACATACGACAGCAAATATGCACACAAATTAAGTTTGCAATGAGATATTAACTGATGGAAAACGATAGCATTGCTGGCGTGTCGCTACTTGAAAAAAAAAATGGCGACAAGGGACACGGACGAACTGAGCTCACCACCAACTCTGCGCAAGTTGAACTTATTAATTGTTGAACTTTCAGAACGCACCTTTTGTAGACATGTAAAAAGTTTTGTGCATTCTTCTCATTCAATACACTCATGCGCCTTATTAGACATCAGTTGCTCTCTGTTCTGATGTTTCATGTAATTCTAAAACAGTTGGTATCGAAAAAAAAAATTTTGACCTCGGAAATCTCAAAAAAATTTCAAGGCCTAGAAAGTCGATTGAAAAAAAATCGAGATGATATTCAATCTCTTTCACGCTGTTCAAAGACTTTTGGCTTTTGTCTTTCACATTTCATTTATGATAGTTTCTTATAATTTCTTTCATCAATGAAAATAATGAAACTCCCGTTTTCGACCGAGAAGTTTTCTCCTGGATGTATCTAGGCACCTCAATGAGTACAATAAAGATAGAGAATTTACTCTGGATTAAATTATATTTTTTCTTATTAAATAATAAAAAAAGCGTTTAAACACCAACAACTCGCCCTTACATTTTTATCCGTACTTTGACGACTCGGACGTAGCCACACAGCGAGATTTTCGTTCGTAGTGAAAAGAAAGTCCATTGGACTATAAACGAAAATTAACTGGCAATATAGCCTAAGTTGCTGTGCCATCAAATCGGCGTCATCTCAAGTGAGGTGACACCAGAGATGCCATTTATACAGATTCGTCTGTATTATACAGATTTTTACATGCTCATACAGATTTAGTACAGAGTACAGATTTTATAAAGATTTTCTCAATTTAATACAGATTTATACAGATCTCACAAAAAGTAAGAAATAAAAAATTTAACTTTTGTCTGAACTATCTTTTAGTGTTTGATTCCAGTGACGAGGTAAAAGTCTAACAATCAACGGACAAATCACAAATTATATGGAAATCTGTTGTGAAATCCATTTATATTATAATTTGAAACCAATTTGAACTGATATTCAAAGAAGTAATGGCATCATGAAACTTTACTGTCAAACTGAGAGTTGTATGACCCGACTTGACGTTGAATATTGGGCTTTAAAATTCCATGTCAAATTATGAAGTCAACAATTTCAAACTAGATAAATATATGGATTTACAATTAAATTGTTGTGTATAAAAAAAATTCTTGTGAGCGCGGCAATGACTGATTGAATCCATCATCCTACAACCACAATCTATTGAAACAACATCTTTTGGCATCATTTTGTTGTACGAATTTCATTTTATTGTGAACTGGTTGCGCACCCATACAATTGACATGATATGTTGAATGTGATGCCGTGCGATGGCGTTGCTGAACTGAAGATTGACTTCGCTCCAAGCTGACAGGGTCTGATTTTAGGTGCATTTGTGCTACACTGATAAAATAGGTACGATCAATTCATATGTGAATAGTACTTCAATTCAATACTCAGTTTAAGGAGCAAGACTCTTTGCAAGCGTATGAGTAATTCCAACAATGTGTGCGTAAAAACAAATTCCGGGCGCTTCTTTTACTGATTTTACTCAATAAATCTTCCATATGGTTGAAAACTAAACCAATCGGTTCATACTGCTTAAAATTGCAATTCAAGAAAAGCAAAAATCTTAGTCTAAAACTCTTCCGCTTTCCTCAAAATTGCTCGAGAAAAAATATTTCAGTTTCAGCTAACATCCATTAACACATTTGATTAGCAACAAACACAATCCTATATGGATTTCCTCTTGTCGAAATTATTGCGATATAAAGATTTACGTACCTTCTATAAGTAAACCCGCTAATTTGGAACCTTTAATTTAACACGTTATCGTAAAACTGTTTATATTTCTTTTGTAACCGAAAATATTTAGTTTTGTTTGTTTTGTGTAGCGCAATATAATACAATTGCATAACAGATCGGCTGAAAAGTTAGTATCGTTTCTATGAGAGGGCGCCACTAGAATTAAATCTATACCATTTTCAGTTAGTACCAACCTTCAAAAGATACGTGTATGAATTTGACAGCTGTCTGATTATTAGTTTGTGAGATATTGCATTTTGAGTGAAGCTACTTTTGTTATTGTGAAAAAAATGGAAAAAAGGAATTTCGTGTGTTGATGAAACACTACTTTTTGATGAAAAAAAGTGCCGCCGATACCAACAAATGGCTTGATGAGTGTTATCCAGACTCTGCACCGGGCGAAGCAACAATTCGTAAGTGGTTTGCAAAATTTCGTACTGGTCATATGAGCACCGAAGACGATGAACGCAGTGGACGTCCAAAAGAGGCTATTACCGATGAAAACGTGAAAAAAATCCACAAAATGATTTTCAATGACCGTAAAGTGAAGTTGATCGAGATAGCTGACACCCTAAAGATATCAAAGGAACGTGTTGGACATATTATTCACGAATATTTGGATATGAGAAAGCTTTGTGCAAAATGGGTGCCGCGTGAGCTCACAATCGATCAAAAACAACAACGAATTGATGATTCTGAGCAGTGTTTGGAGCTGTTATATCGAAATAAAACCGATTTTTTTCGTCGATATATAACAATGGACGAAACATGGCTCCATCACTTCACTCCGGAGTCCAATCGACAGTCAGCTGAGTGGACTGCACGCGATGAACCGAACCCAAAGCGTGGAAAGACTCAACCATCGGCCGGTAAGATTATGGCGTCTGTATTTTGGGATTCGCATGGTATAATTTTCATCGACTACCTTGAAAAGGAAAAAACCATCAACAGTGACTATTATATAGCGTTATTAGAGCGTTTGAAGGACGAAATTTCAAAAAAACGGCCTCATTTGAAGAAGAAAAAAGTTTTGTTTCATCAAGACAATGCACCGTGTCACAAGTCGATGAAAACCATGCTGAAATAGAACGAATTGGGCTTCGAATTGCTCCCTCATCCACCGTATTCTCCCGATTTGGCCCCTAGTGACTTTTTCCTGTTCTCAGACCTCAAGAGAATGCTCGCTGGTAAAAAAATTAGAAGCAATGAAGAGGTAATCGCTGAAACTGAGGCCTATTTTGAGGCAAAGGACAAATCGTGCTACAAAAATGGTATCGAAAAGTTGGAAGATCGCTATAATCGTTGTATCTCCTCTGATGGCAATTATGTTGAATAATAAAAACGAATTTTGGCAAAAAAATGTGTGTTTCTATTAAACGATACGAACTTTTCAGCCGAACTGTTACATACAGTGTAGCTAACTTTTTCTTATTAGAGAACTAAAATCTGCATTCATAAAATGTAAGCAATTTTCCATCAAACGTTGGTGAAAAATTGATCAAAACTGATATTTCATCAGGCTTAACATTCATTTGAGAATAAATTATTGTGAAAAAAAATTGTTTGAAACTCAATCGTGCAATCCACTTTGGTAATTTCGGTGCACTGGATATATGAATACACAGATCTATGACATACGTACCAAATAAAATGTACGTAATACACAAATTACCAACACAAGTTAACTTGGTTTACTCTTGATCCTTAACACAAAAACATATAGATTTCATATGGAAATTCACTAAGATGCAAATTTAGTCTCTTTTCAACTTAGCCAAGATAGTTTGAATGCTTTGAAGATTGTGGCTAACGAGAAAAAAGGCGGGTGGGTAATGTCAGAGGCATAACTGGATGTCGTGAATACGAAAACAACTGACATGTTCCTTAACACTTCCGACTATCAATTACTTGATCAATTGTATGAATTATGCATTGATTCCCCTTTTCCACATTTTTCGCAAAAACAAAGAAGGCTTCACTTGATCTCGATTACTGTGAATTTCACACAGCGAAAAGTGCAAAAATCAAATCAAACAGCTCTAGATTCGCACTAAACTGAGGATATTTACCATCGATTTGCGAGCAACAATTCTTGATACTTCTTTAGGAAACTTTTAGAGCCATTAGAACGGCTGATTTTGAGTAATGCTCTCCACCGTTGCTTTTTCACCAATGCAAATGACTGGCAGCTGTGACGGAATCGCTCTTGTCGGAAGCGAAACTAGCTTTGCAAACGACACAAAATACATCTGCTCGCAGTGGCGGTAGAATCCAAACTAATCCAATTTTTGTTAAGAGGTTTCTTTTTATGTGGTTTCGTCTGTAGCTTTTTCACTAACGGCTATAAAAATAGCAGCATATAGAATTTTGATTTCGATTATTTTATATCGGATTTGCATAATTTATTGAAAAAAACTATCAGGATTCTGTACGAGATACATTCCTGCCTTTCAGAAGGACCCAATTGTGGGACTCACTACGATATTAAACACTGTTCGGAACATTTTCCTCGAACGATTTGTTGTAGCAGATATTTTGTTCTCTTCCTCAGAACGCGTTCTGATTGGTTGGTGTTGACATGGGTCAAATGAGACAGGTTTTTCAATAGTGTACTATTGAAATACTTCAATGCTGTTGCTATACACGTTTAAGTTGAAAAATTTCGATTCTATTGGTAGTTAGATTATATAAATCCTTTCACAGATCACTGAGCTATGAGCTTTAAAAATACGAGAAAGGCAAACGCGCCTTATGAATTATCCTCTTTGATACTCGTTTATACCAAACATTTCAGAAAAGTTGAATTTTGAACTATTTGAGATTATGTCACACAACTGAAAATTTATCATAAAATTGTGATCATATTTCCGATGGCATGTAGCAAAAATTATGTTGATTCGTTAGATACAACAAAAGATATTCATGATCAAAAACTTATCACTCTCTCAGAGGGTAAATTTTGAAAAGGCACCCCATAGTAAAGTAAGTCGTATTAACGACAAAAGTAATTCGAATTTCTACAAATACAGGGTGCGCACGGTATTTTTGGACACTCGTATATTAGATTACAATTACTCAACTGCGTCCGATCTTGGCACAAAAGGTTCGCTGTAAATTTAAAATATCCACTGGCGATGTATAAACACATAAAGAGTTTTCGGAACCATCACAAATTCACAAATTGTGTCCGAAAATTACAAGCCCGAAATGATGAACACCATTCAACTTCCAATAAGTTTATTGTTTGATAGCTTATTGTCTGGTTGGTGTTGATCTAAATCGTCGAGCTGTCTAAAAAGCTACGTCATAAGTCCCATGTTATGGGTAGAGGGCAGTTTAGGTCAGTACAAATTGAAATCAAAACCATACTTGAGAAAAAAACGCCTTTTGAACAAATTTGAAGACCCTGAGTTATACTTTTTTCTAACGAAAACCAAGCCCCGAATCAATAATATAATTCAGATAGGTGATTATGTTGAAATCCAACAGAAGTCCCGTAACTGTCCTTATTTAAGGAGTTACGAGAAAGCCAACAGCAAAACCTTGATATTAATTCCTTCGGTGAAATTTGCTTTTCTGTTTAAACATACTACGCAGCCGATTCTAAACGTAAAAACCCTTCTTAATCCACCTTGTGGTGCGATAATACCTTTCTCTTCATTCATAACAGTCTCATGAAAATATATTTCATACTTTTATTAAATAATTTCGGATACTAATTTTGACACCAATTGATTCAGATTGATTCGAGTAGTTCACAAAAGCATGCTTCAGAGTTTATGACACACAGTCATCATTTTTCCAAACTAATGCTTGACATTTGCGTTGCCAATTTGTATGAGAAGAGTGATGCTAATCTAAAAAAAACTTGAAAGTCCCAGAAAGTTGATTTTTTCAAAAAAAAATTTTTTTTTTGAGATGACACTAAAGCTTGACGTTTCATGCAGTTTTAAGAGTTTCGACATCAAAAATAATTGTCGATTTTGGTAATTTCAAACCTTAACCGCCTGGCAGCACCCCTTACGCATGTCCGATTTATCTCAAATTTAGCATGAGGACATTTTTCGAGGTGCCTAAACTTTTGAGCACTAGCGCTATACGAAATTAGAGGTAACCTTAATATATATATATATATATATATATATATATATATATATATATATATATATATATATATATATATATATATATATATATATATATATATATATATATATATATATATATATACATATATATATATATATATATATATATATATATATATATATATATATATATATATATATATATATATATATATATATATATATATATATATATATATATATATATATATATAAGAGCGGTAAAAATCAACGTGTTTTATCGGTTACGTCATTTATACAATCATATCCGGAACCAAAAGTCACAGCAATTTGATCTTTGAACTTTATTAATGGCCCGATAGTAGCTTTCAAACGAGCCCAAGTTTGTTAAAATGGGCTCAGCCATCTCTGAGAAAATTGAGCGCGTTCAAATATCTTCGGAACACACAGACATTTTCCAATCTCGTCGAACTGAGTCGAATGGTATAGAACACTATGAGTCTCCGAGGCTCCATTCAAAAGTCGGTTTTTCCAGCAATTCTAATACCTTTCTATAGAGAATGGCAAAACCGTAGCGTTCCTAGTGCTACGATTTAACTGATATTAAAAATCCGGAGTTACGAGATATGAAGGGCAAGTATGCCACCGTAAACCGTCGGATAAATACTACTGCATAATTCAAGGTCTGTCAAAGCTGTCAGCTGTAACTGTTTTACTCTTATCGACGTCTAAGATAAAATTTTTTACTCTCTAGCATAGTTTAAGAAAATTATTGGAAATTCAATCAATGTGACTTAATCTTCACGAGTAACTTACTGGCTGTGATCGTATTCTGCCTTCTCCTTCTTTACGGCTACCCGTTTGGCCTTCTCTTTCTTATCATCCCGTTTGTCAGCGTCTACTTCGTTGTCCTTCGGACCATCATCCGTTTCATCACCAACCGATTCCTTCAGACGGTCCAAGGTATGTCGCATCTTCTCGATGCTGTATGCTGTCGCCAGTCGGGATACAACTTTGTCTTTCATTTTCTGTAGATCTTCCGGTTCTGTGAGACCCCCTGAAATCAAAGCACAGTTTAATCATCCATCGTTTTAGTGAGAACCATCAACCGATTACCTTCATGATCCCCGGTGTACTTGACCGTTTGATCCAGTATCAAATCTTCGATGGTCTTCAATTTTCGATCCATGTTCTCCAGCTTTTCCTGGCTCAAGTTCTTCTTTTTGCGCTCTTCGTCGTATGTTTTATAGAAACTCAATGGATATCCTGGACTGAGACTTTTTTTCCTTCGATCGATACCGAAGTACTTGTTCCATTGAACCGATTTTTTGGCTTTGTACTCGCCGATGTCACCGGGGATGATTTGATCTTCTTTCACAACCTCAAGATTCGATCGCTTTTTTACCGAACGCTTCTTTTTGTCATCATCTTCCCCTTCGAACTCTTCGCTCGATTCATGATCGTGGTCATGTTCGTGATCGTGATCATGTTCATGATCATGCTCGTGACTTTCTTCTGAACTGTGACCCTCGTGGTCATCTCGTTCGTGTTCTGCACTTGTATCTCGTTTCTCTGGTGATTTGGGTTTGTCTTCCTTTTCAGGTTTTTTCTCTACTTCGAGATCCGTCGAACGCTTCTTTTTTTCTTCTGGCTGTTCGAACAAAGCCTGCAGATCTTTGGCCACCTTTTCATCCGTTCCCGACGAACTTGTTTCCGGTTTTGGCGATCGTTTGGCGACGGGGAATCGTTTTCTTCGAGAAGCCGGCAACCAAGGCAGCATTGGCATAGTCCGCTTCTTCGCTTCCATCGGTGGTCCATAGTACATCGCAGCTGCGTCCGATTGGGATGCGATGGGATAGCCCTGTCGTTTGTTGTAGTACGGTGGCTCTTCTCCACCAGCCATGCGATCCTCGTCGAACAGTTCCTGCTCGATTTCGTTTTCCTGCTGCTGGTATTTCTCCCACAGCTGCCGGAGACGGTCCAAGTATTTCTCTTCTCGCTCGATATTGGCCTGGCGGTCGATCTCTTTCAGGAAATCCGTCGACATGTCCGGACGTTGGTAGGCTTTCTCCAGTTCGCGTTCCCTGAATGCGGTTGGATAGGACGGCAGGTCAGCGAGTGCTAAAACCAGTAGAAAAACGGTAGTGAATATGATAATACAGTTATTATGTTGGATGTGAGTTTTTGGACTCAGATATACGAGAGCTTGTAATGTTATATACTAGAACCGTACCATCTCTTTCTCGGAACACAGACCGCTTGCGAGCTTCCAGATCATACGGGTCGTACGGTTCATCATCATCATCCCGCCGCAGATAGTTGGCAAGGATTTTGTTTAACCGCTGTCGGTTTGGTCGATACGCTGGCAGATCATCGGCTGCTGCAAGTGTGAGAAGAATTTTCATTGTTCGTCTCCATCAGCAAAATAATTGAAATTCCTACCTTCCAGCCAGTAACCTTCGTCATCCAGTGGTTCACCGGTGCTTTCGTCTCTCAGGGCTAGTTGCGCTTCTCGACGGTGCAGGGCATCGACGGCAGCCTGCATGCGAAATATTTAAATACAAATGGAAACGGGGAAATTATGTGCTGAATTCAATAAATTATCAAATAATCTAGCTAACCTGCAGGGAATAGGGGGAATGTTGGGAAGCCAAAACCACTCCCAAGCACAGAACCAATGAGCTGTAGATCAATAAAGCCATGCTATATCTGTAATCGATAGAATGGAAAGGGGGACATTATTCAATATTCCGGTAGTATTTCACGGCATGTGCAGCTAAAGGTAATAATTAGTTCATGATTTGAATCCAGTGCAATTATAAGAAGCTTGCTTTATTTGATGACTGTTTTCGCAAATGTGTATTTCCATTTTGCCGATTTCCGCTACCCTATTCATTATATGCGTTTCTAGAATTCTTTCATACAATCCCAAGCCATTTGTGGATTCCTTGGACGTACTTCGTCCAATGTACTAAAATTTTTCATTTTCATTTTGAGTTAATATCTGAAAATTCAGTAGTTTTTTTTCTCAGGTGTCGAAAAAAGCGCTGATTAAAAGTATGGTTGTTTTTGACAGTTTTGGCTTTTCACTATATGGGGCCGGGTGTCAGGAATCAGGAATCAGAACAAATTGGCTCAAATGGCACGTTCCCCTTGATATTTGGAGATTTGTGCCTTGCCATCAATTTGTTTTTAGCATCATTTTCCCGATATATAAGAGGGAAGGATTGAAAGGAAATGGTAAGGGTTGGACTAGGAGGATGGGAAAAATTGACGACACAAAAACACATAAAAGCAGAAGTAAATTCTGCACCCCTAAGGGATGCCGAACAATCTGCTGAGGATCACATTTAGTGGAAGCAGAAGTAAATTCTGAACCTCTACGAGGTCCCGAACAGTCTGCTGTTAATAAAACCTCCAACCCACGAGAGGATTTAGAGATCTTACAAAAGCGACACCATTCTGAACTCCCGGAAGAATGCAGAACGATTCGCAGTATGTACGAGCAGAAGTAAATTCGGCACCCCCTAAAGAATGCCAAACAATCTGCTAAACCCTATT